>NC_042525.1:16208420-16508420 GCF_900963305.1 Echeneis naucrates | reverse complement strand
GAAAAAGTATACACACAAGGGATTTTTTTCACCTGATGTCTGCCGCTCTCTTCTTGTTCTGTGCAATTTTAGATGATGATGGCAAAATGCATAAAAAGAGTGGTGAAAATGTTTCATTAATGTTAAGAAATTATCTGAGTAATATTGCTAAAGTTGTTATCCACAGGAAAGTCCCATCTGTAATTTGAGCAATTCCTGTTTTACTCCCCCCCACCCCCACCCCCCAGTGAGGTTCAAGAAACAGCACTGTCCTGTGTGAGAGCCAGATGGTTTGTCAATACATCCATCCATCCCATCTGCCTTTTCCTGGTGTTTGTTTTCCAACAATCACCTGATTTCATTTTCTTCTCAGAAATTCTACAGTGGCTGGAGGAGATTTGTCACATGATCATGTCATTTTGACTGCCTGATCCTTTTTTTTTATTGCTGCAACTGGGCCCATGAAAGAAAGACAAGTTAATGTTGGCTGAACCCTTTCCTGAGTATAACATAAGACAAAATGTAATGTCTCGTGGGAATGTGTGCCAATGTTAGAAATCTTGGCCCACCATTGAAAGAGTAGAAACTAATTATTCAACTGGCTGGCTTCCATTTCCCAAG
Source organism: Echeneis naucrates (assembly GCF_900963305.1). Classification (NCBI taxonomy): domain Eukaryota; kingdom Metazoa; phylum Chordata; class Actinopteri; order Carangiformes; family Echeneidae; genus Echeneis; species Echeneis naucrates. The sequence goes on along the minus strand of NC_042525.1, from coordinate 16,507,820 downwards.
TGGAATACAAATTAAACAATACAATGAGTCCTCCCAGGCCTAAAGTGTAGACTCTGTTTCCACAATTACGCCCAGAAACAGCTTTATTCTCTTCAAGAAAATTAATATGCACAACAGCTGCAGTATCATTATACTTTACTTTGTTTTTCTTCACACAAAAATTAAGGAGATTGAAATTTAGGATTGAGCAATCACTGATCACAGGCCTTAGATACATATATACACCACCACCTTGGCTTCTAATTCTTCACATCCGCAGCTTTTGTATCAGTGATACGCATATGGCATCCAATTTTACACGTTGTTCCCGTGTCGTCACACTCTTTTCAGGACTTGGTCTGCCTGTTTGACATATCTGCATGGATCCATCTCCAACTAAATCTTCACTTACATTGAACGAGTTATCTGTGTCTCATCATCATAACTGGCCCCAACGAAGGCTGTATGTCTGTCTTGGCTGATGACCTCCTACACTTCTGTGATCATGTTCCATCCTCACAGTTGTGCAGCTTTGCATGCTACAAAATGGGAAAAATCAGGCCTGGTCGGATGCCACCCAGCTCTTGTTCAAGGCCATTATTATCTCTTATTTTTGTGTCACCTCCCCTCTTGACCCATGGGTGTCCAAATGAAAGTCAGACACTAATGTGTCGCAAGCTATTAGAGCCAGGGCACCCACCTCTATCTCCTCCGGAAACACCTTTAACAGCCTAATGTGAAAAACACACTTTTACACTTTGGGGAGATTCTTTACTCCATCTCTTTGCACGTACAGAGCGTAGAAAAGATGTAGCACTCACACCGCTGTTTCTCTTGCTGCACCAATGCTTAAGTGATGTCCCTCATTTGTGCTATGGATTAAAGGACCTGCCAAATAAACAAGTGGAAATATTTGATATTTTTATGCCTTGGCTCAAGTTTAGAATATATATTTTTAATTGGATTTGTAGTCCTGGTATGTTTGACCCAAATGCATAACAGTCAGTGAGACAGAGGTAAAACCAGAAAAAAAGCTACTTCTGATGCAACAACACAGTCAGGAAGTCTGAAGAACCACTGAACCATTTTGATCACTATGCTAAAATTTACTGACTGACATTTACATAAAGCTTGTCCACCAGCCTTTTATGTGGCGGTTAGACGATAAACAAATGTGTCAATGCACGCCTAATGAATTGTGACTGAAAATACATGCTGAATTTACACAGTGATCGGCTTGTGGAGTAATAGGCATGGAAACATTGTTCTCCGGCATGATACTATATGAAGTGGGTGTACAGTATCCTAACGTAAAGCTGCTTTTCCCTATTTATATGAGATTTTAGTCAAGTCTTGTGAGTAGGAAGTGTAAGCAAATACATTTTGGATCAAATGCATGTAAAATGCATTTGATTGTGTCTTCATTGTGTCACCCGTTTGACCTTTTGTGGTTATAAGACCAAGTTTGGATTTTTGAAGCTGAATATATTCAAATTATATAAACAATAATACTTTTTTTTTTTTTTTTTGTAACTTCGCACTGTTAATTTGAATAATTAAAAAGTTTAACTCTACTTTTCAGAACTTTACTGGCCTTTCATTTAGGTGTCAAATTTCATGTTCTTTTCATAAGTCAAACACTGTACAAACAGCAGCTTTAAACTGATGATTTTCCAAGGACACTTGGAGGGTTTTGGTGCCTTTGTTTATCATGCAAGGATCCACCACACCCTGCTTCAACCTGATCTCTATGCCTTTGTCATATCATGACATTCTTTCACACTCCACTGCACTTGTCAATATTCTCTGTATCTTGTAGGCAGGCTCTGTTCATCGAAAAATCCTACACCCGATGATGCAATCTCTGGTCAAATAGCAGCAAGAAAGATTCATTTCAGCCCCAAGACCTGTAATCACTCTCTTTTCTAGATGAGACTGTGCGATTTTGGTAGCTCTGACCTAAAGAAATATTTTAAAGCAAGGAACTGTAGCTTTTTTTGCTATTCTTCTTCCCATATCTATCATGAGACATGAAGGTATTTTGTGAGAGAAAAAAAGACTGTTATTGATAAATGCTAATGGTGGCTCACTCAGTCATTGGAAAAAATGATTGATAGAGTAAACCTGCAATGTGTTCCTTTAATCAGTAGGTTCACCAGCAAGTCGATCTACAATTACATGTCTGTTTTTCTTGAAAGTTCTATGTTAGAATTAGACATAACACCACTCCTTTGGATGGGGAAAACAATCAAATTAACTGAAGCTTGTTGCGTTTTGATTACAATAAAAATATGTGGTCCAGTGCTGGCCAATGATAATCAGCATAATGGTAACTGTCGCGACAAAACCTAACATGGTGATAGGACGTGGTGATGAAAATAAAACACTGGTGGTAATTAGCTGTCCATTTTCCTCAAGTTTTGGTCCCAATGTCCAAAAACAATGAAATAATAAAATCGCTCGGGGCAAATAGCTTTTAGTATGGCAACAAATACCAGTTACCCAGTTTCGCTTGCTGGTGCTCAAACCCCTCTTGCTTCTGAAACACGACCACATAGTTTGTTTTCATATGTCTGCCTAGTTTAAATCAGTCAAAATTAGACTGAAAAAACAGCCGTGGTCTTATTTCCACTCACACTCAGACCTTCAGGTAAGTTAGAGTCACCAATTAACCTAAAGCTCCATGTCATAGGACAGAGGGGGGAAGCTGGAGAACCCACAGAGGCACATAAGGAACATGCAAACTCCACATAAAAAGGCACCAGGGCAGGACTCAAACCCAGAACCTTCTTCTTGAGAGGGAACAGTACTAATTACACAGTCCCACAGTCCTCTTGTTTAATTTCATGTTTCATATAATTTTTAACTATATAGTGTTTCAATAGTAAGTGTCCAAATGAATTATTGTAATGCTTTAGTAAAAAGATATAAACAAAGAGACTAATTTCTTAATGATGGGGTAAAGCTGAAGGAAAATCTAACATGAATCCCAGTTAGTAGTATTTGTGTCTTTAAAAGTAGTCAGAAATATGGTGTTAGTGTTTCTTGTTTCTTGTGATTTAGGTACTTCATGTTATTTTGTGTACCCTGTGAATTTATTTATGGCAGAAGTGTTGTAGTTGTTAGTGATGAAAGAAGATCCTTTAGGCAGATATAGCACAGTAAAAAATAAAATCTGACATGTTAGGCATTCGCCTCTCTCTCTCCCCCTTTCTTTTCCTCTGTCACTCTGTCAGTCCTGCAGTTCTTGATGTTGGTCTCCCAGCGGTCCTCTTCCAGTCAAACCACCAGTGGGGGAATATCACCCGTTTCCTTACATGTCATGAGTGGAACGAGGATGCAATTTTTAGTGCCAAAGTGTCTTTTAGAGAAGTAGGCCAAGAGCATGAGGATTTTTTGAAAAGACAGAATGACAGAGAGACACAGAGGGGTAGAGGAGAAGAGACATGTAAACAAGAGTGTTTCTATCATCTTTGTGACGGCTTGATGTTTTGTTTCTTTTTTTCATGGGACAGCCATCACTCTTGTACGTGGCGGCTTACATGAGGACAAACTCCGACTTTTCATTCCTTCTATTGTGTTCCCTTTCCATGCATACACACAGGGCTCATTCTGTGCTCTATTCTGCACAGTTTTGCTCAATTTCAAGATGATTCACAGACAAGACTTGCTAAAAACGAATAATGATCACAGAGCAGTTTACCTTAAGTAACTTTCATTCATTCATCTTCTACTGCTTATCTGTTTCCGATTCACGGTGGGTGCGAGAGCCAATCCCAGCTCACACTGAGCGAGGGGGTCACACTGGACAGGTCACCAGTCCAGACAGACAGATGATTAATTTTATTTTATTTATTTATTTTTACTTTATGGTGGCACAGTAAAAAGGAAACTAACCTCTGCCTCATTAGAATAAAATCACAATTTTGAACCAAACAAAACCTACAGACAAACTTTACAGGTTACCCTACAAAAACTGCAGCTCTAACCAAGTGTATTAATTTGTGTATTCAAATTGAAAATGTAGTTAGTCTTGTTTTTTAAACAAGCTACTTTAACTTAATTCAAGTACATTTCTCTTGCCTTAACTTCATAAGTAATTTTTTCTTTATTTACGGCATGTTTTACTAGATCCAAGGGACATGTCTGTAAAAGATGTATACAAGTAAATCCTCAGGTTAATGTAACCGGGTGTTCCCTTAAATATAGACATGGCTTTTTGGTAAAATGTAATATAGGTCAATATGAACTGTCAGTTTCCCTTTGGAAAACGAGTTTGTAAAATGCAGTGGCTCTGACCATTCACACTACTGAGAAAGAGAGAGAGAGGGACAGAGAGCCTGACCCTGCATACACATCGACTGCACTAAGACAAGGTTATTCAAAGTAAATGTTGATTATTGTTATGCTAATATATGGCACCACTGCTAGCTATAATGAAAAAATTGTATGTCGAGCTGAAACTGCAAATAATGGGAGAATGAGCAAACAGAGAGGGAGAAGAAAGATGGTGAGGAAAGGAGGGATGGAGGGAAGTGAAAAAGAAAGACAGGATTGCTGTTGCCACAGGAGAGATTTCATGTAAAAACACACAGCCAGCTTTCCTGTCCAATTCAGCAAATTACTGATGACTGAGCCCCCCTCCCTACTAAAGAGAAGAGGGGGGGGTGGATGTGTGTGAGTGTGTGTGGCGGGGCGCCGCTCTCATCTCATTTACTGGCTTAGACAAGATCTCTCTGTCAGATACACTCACACACACGCTCACCCACCAAAGTCAGCCCTCTGAAATATTTACTAGCCTCATGTGGGGAAATCTCTGAGGATTATCCCCAATAACCTGTTTAACTTAATCCTTATCTCACACACATGAATAATAAATCTCTCCCTCTACTCTCCGTCTCTTTTCCTCTCCCTGAGAAGGACTGAGAAGTAACGCCTCTCTCACCTTACTCTCCATCATCCTCCCTCCCTTCTTCTCCCTCACACACTCACTCCATCTGCTTCATGAACATGAGCCGGCTGCTTTCCCTGCCTCTCCGAGCGCCTTTGAGCTGTGTTGACATATGGGCTCCCTCTCTGCCTCTTTCTTTTCTCCGTCTTTCTAGCGACCCCATACCTCTGCCTCTGTCTGTTTTACCCACCAGTGCAGGAAAAGGAGCGGTAACAGGGAGCACCGGCAAAGAGGACTGACAACAATAACAGGAAAAGGAAGTGGGCAGTGACCTGTGTGAGAGAGGACTGAAGTTGCACAGCTGCAGTTCAACACTTTTGACCACTGGATTAGAAAACCCACATCAGAGGTGAAAGGACAAGAAAGGGTTGTGGGAGAGACTCCAAACCTGTTGGAGTCTCACCTGAGGAAATTCCTTGACAACCTGAAGAGGAGAAGCCAAACGTCTGGGGTAAAAACTCCACAGTCCAAGGTTTCTGGTCTTTGAGAAAAATTACATCAAGAAAGAGAGTACTGAAATTTTAACGACAGGGTGAGATCGCTTTGAATACCTGCTGACGGCACTCTGCCTTCTATTCTTCAATTCATTTTACTGCCTAAGAGTCTGTCTGTGAGACTTTGGAAATTCAGCTCCGGGATACATTCTCATTCAAGAGACATCACCTGCTACATCATCGTAGACTTTATTATCTGGTTCACAGTCCAGAAGAGGATTTGTACAGAAACCTGGTGAAAATCAGGCTGACAGAGAGGAATCCCTGCCTGTGTAACGGCACCTGCTGCTGTCCAGCTGACAAAAAGGGAGAGAGCGTGACGGTGAAGACGGGGCATAGCTGAATCAGTAGGTGGCTTTACCCTCCGCTGAGTGTGTGACCACCTACCAGCCACTGATTTCTACCACAGCCTGCTGAAACAGTAAGATACAGTGTGACTGAGAGACACCTTGAAGGATTTGGACTCTTTCTTTTGGTGGTAAGTTTTCAATTTTTGTCTTGTAGTAAGGGAGATTTTAAGAGACATGCTGCTTGCACAGGTGCGTGCTACGTGTTTGGTTTTTTTTTTTGTCTGTGTGTGTGTGTGTGTGTGTGTTGATAACAAGTATGTGAGTAGGTGCAAATTTACAGAGCTTCTCTATTCATTATATTGGGGAGTGAATACACAATATTCACAGTAGTCCCCTCTGACTGTACGACAGCATATCCACAAAATGTAACCCAGATCCCTTGAGAGCGCTCCTGGCTACTTTCCCAGTCACACCAGGGTGAAGTGCTCATGAATACCGGTCAAACTGTCTCGAAGAAGGTACAGAAATAGCATGAAATGATGGTTAGAACCGCTTAAAGGACAGGCTGTCGGCCCCCTGTCACCGTTCACATATGCTATAACAATGATCTTGGACAGCTCGGTGTAGAATTGAATGCTGTAATTGAGCTCAGTTCCCCCCCACCCAGAGGCTGCAATGTCATTCCTGAAGACAGACGGCTATCACCATCAAGACGATACAGGATGATCTGTGGATAGGGGAAGGGTGGGTGGAAATTAAAAGCAGCCTAAATCCACCAGGCGGTCTTCAACTGTTCACTTTGATGAGCTTAACATACCAAGCATTGTTATCCATCTCTTTCTGGGACTGTCAACTACATGTCGAGTTGGTGAGGTTATGAAGTATTGATGATGCACATTTAATATTTCCAAAGTAGAGAAGATCGTGTCAGTTGAGTTGTGTCTTGGCTGAAGACTCCTCAGGAATGTATTCATAATTTATGTAATAACTCTTTCTTCAACAATCTATGGCAGATTTTAATAGAAACACTTTTTTGAAAGCCTGTTGATAGATTCATTCATATAATATATAATAGAAGATGTAGTTTGGCTCTGGGTCCTGGAAGTCTCTCTATTATTTTGTCCATCATGTGAACTGGAGATTTGTTACTCAGAAGTGGTGGATTTTCCTTCTGGGTCTGGGAGTCCAGAAGAATCCATGAGTGACAGAGGTGATTTGATTTTGTTGTTGCGTCGAAAGCCGTTGATGCAACTAAACCCAGTGGTCTAATTCCTGGAGAGGGAACTATCAGGGAAAATCCTTTGGGTGCCATCTGGGAGACTTCATTCACACACACACACACACACACAGATTCATGATTAAAGCCATTCATTCAGATATATGTCAGAGTAGTTGACAAGCTGTCCAGCTGTGGCAATGTTAGCTCAGCCGAAGTTACTGATTACAACTGAAAGACCCAATTACGGTGTTATTTTCATTGTCTGACCTGTATTCTCCACTTTACATAGTATCCCCAACATCACTTTGCTTTAAGATTCATTTTTCCCATATCATTATTTCTATGTGGCATTTAAGGCTTCCAAATCAGCTGATCGATTGGGCTTTATGTACCATAGCTAATTTACACCTTCTGAAGTTGTGATGTTGACAATGATGGCTGCAATAAAGGGGCATTTTTGAGAAATAATGAGCCAAACATTCACAATACATAACTTATATGATCTTTTAATGTGATCTGTGTGGACAAAAAAACTCTCTTTTCCCATAATCAGGGTCATCTTAACATTTTCAGTATTAGAGGTGCTGTAGCCAGAAATTTCGCCTTAAGCACAGACAACCGCTGACAGCTGAGCCTAGGCCGCTGCGGATAGCACGCAAGGCTTTAAATTATTTTCTTCAGTTTCAAAGGTGGCCGACATAATTCATAACAGGTTCATGGCAATAAAACCTGATTTGTCTGTTGTGAAAGGAAAATAGAATTACCTAGAAAGTGCATTTCCGCCGATGAGTAAGGACACCAAGAGTGTGTGTGTGTGTTTGTGTGTGCAGTGGTTCCTGGTGTGACTTGCTGGCAGACAGATTGTTAGAAGCTGCTCTCTGATTAAACCTGTTTTAATCTCAACAACAGACACATACCACGCTATTCAGCTGTTGAACATCACAGAATGGAGGCTGTGAAATCACATCCTGTGCCACATGCACACAAAAAAAACAAATTCTTTGATTTTGTGGTCATAAAAGTTGAGTAAAGGAAGCTAAACCGTGTCAAAGACACCACGTTGAGACAGGTTTTTATGCAGAACATTTAAAGAGTGAAGTTCCTCTGCTGCTCACAGGAGGTGGTGTGCTCATAAGAAAGTGTTGGACAGAAAAAACATCATAGTCATGATTTTGTTATTCCTGGAGCCTTGCCAGTTAGCGGGATAAATTGCAAACATGACCCCAGGATAACTTGCTGAAAAAAGAAAAAAGAAATCATCAAATTTCAACACAGTCTTTCTCTGGAGAGTATTAGCAATGTCATGGCAGCCAGCCTATTCCATCGTAAGGCCCCAATCATGTGCTTGAGTAAAAGTTTTCAGGTGAAGGTTGTGCTTAAAAAAAAAAAAAAAAAGTGATGTCATGTGATGATCAAATTCAGCATGGGATCTTGGATAGCATTAACAAACGTCATGGCAATCCAGGCAAGAGTGGAGGATTTTGTCTTGAGAGCAATGGACAGTCTAGAAAGTTCATCCTATGGGGAGCATGAATGTTCTCAGTATGTTGCATGACTTTGTGAGATGTTTTGTGCGAAACTGGTCATTTCTGCCTTTTAATAATGACACAGGTCAGACACAGGTTGTCATTAACAAGATGCCAGGTATCATTCTTTGTGGAAGGTAAATATTCAAAACAAATGTCAGGCAATGGCTATTTGCCCAGCACATACTGAGATATCTGATCCTTGACTAAAGTGTTGGAGAAGCAGATGGACAGATGGACAGACTCAACAACTGACACATTACTTTTCCAATACAAATTATGCCATGTCAAGTTAAAGAAGTTGCCATTTTTCTCTGTGCAATCAGACAGAAGCATTAACTTGTTCTTATTTCTAGAATTTATTATACATTTTCCAGGTCTGGTACAAAAAGATGATGCCCCCCCCCCCTTGATTGGCTTTGTGTTTTTTCCACATGGGAGAACATTGAGCGAGAACAATGCCAGGCCTATCTGTGTCCTCTAAAAGGTTGAGGCAGAAGTCCACATTCAGGCTAGATTCATCTGGTACTCACAAATATTATTTTGGTGTCAGGTGCCAGTGCTGAGGTCTGGTCTAAGCTTCATTTAGATGCCGATGTGCAGCTTAGTCTTTCATTTAAATGAAAGAGGTGAATTTGACAATACATTTCAATGGTGTAGAGTTGCACTGGGCCAGCAAATAGAGAGGATCTTCCTGCTTATGTTTAAGAAAGAGGACACATTCAGCATGAAGTCTGAAGAAATGTTTTTTTGACACCCGCAGATGAACTAAGGGAGGGACCAATCTTTGGTCCTTCGACTGATTTTCTTAATTTTGTTATATTTTAATCTCTGAAGGACAGGACACACGACTTGCGTATGAACTTCACCAACCCTTCAGCAACCGCTGATAGGTTGAAGAAGGATTATGTGGTCTTGTTGACTTGTTTCTGTGCTTTTAGCCTTTGGTAGATTGAAACTAGGTCAGACTTGTCTGCCAGTCACAAAACATCCCGGAGAATGACAACTGTATCACCCCGTCTGTCTGTTTCCGCTCCTCCGTCACACTCACACACTCTCTAGCCTGCGGACAATGTACAGATGTAATTACAGATATTCCTGGATGTTATTTATTCTTCATACCTCTGAAAGATGCCTTTGATAATTGATGTCGTAAATAACCCTGTATAATCCTGTGTGTGAGATTTGCGCGATACTCGTACTTCAGACGAAAACTTAAAAAGTGATCACCATAAAACATCAACATAAAAAAAAAAAATGACAGGTATATAAATACAAACCTGAACCGTTAATTTGCATCATCTTTTCTCTAACATACTCCACACTCCTGTCACTTTCCACACATCAGTCAACACCTAATACTGATTTGAAAGCAAGCATTTGGGACAAAGAAACAACTTATGATAGCCTGTTTGTCCTTCACACCATCTTAATGAGAAGATTTTGCACTTTGCAAGGTGAGGTGGAGAGAGTGAGAGGATGAAAAAGAAGGGAGGTGAAGACTAAAGGTGAGAAAAAGAACGAGGAAGAATAAAAACGGGAGATAGAAATAGACGGTGTGAAAAACATAATGCAGTTTTCACCTTGAGAAATAGCAATAGAGAGAAGTGGCATTTAAACTGGGAAAAATTATGAGGCTAATGAGTGCAACAAGGAGAAAGACGAAGTTTAACAGAGAAAGATCCTGAATGAGACAGAAAGAGAGACAGACATGAAGTCAGCAAGGGATGTGAATGCAAGGAAGGGTGTGTCCGTTCACTAATGATGACCCCTCATTAACAGGCTTCAGAGGTTATTGTGTGTACGCTTCCTGTTGCTGATAAAACGGGAGGGGTAAGACGTCGAGCCTTGAAGGAGGAAATGCTGTTTTAAAAAATCCCCTTTTTGGGAAATTGTCCCCAATGGATTCGTCATCAGAGAAGTGACTGAGCGTGCATGTGTTAGAACTGAGACATAGGAAGTTATTGTACATCTGCGACTAAGACGTTGCTCCATTTGTGACGGTGAGGGAATGTCCAAGTGGAACCAGATTCAAACTGTGTCTCACCTATTTTGATGTAATTTGAATGATGAGAAAACTAAATGTCCTGCAGTGTTCAAAGACAGTGAAAGTCAAAAAGTGAAAATGCAGGAAAGTTGGTATGTTATCCAGGCGGTGTTGAATTTTCAGAGCCCAGTCACCCCAAATCTCCTCCGAGCTCACCAGATATTAAACTCAGTGCAGCATTTAGTTGAATTTAGTTGATCTATAGTGATGTGGGCTTCCTGCCCACTCTCATGGATAAAGCTCCCATTCTCTGTTCACATAAAATGTAGTAACATAAAGCCAAAAGGCAGGTGACACTTAGAGCAGTGGTGACCTTTTTATACGAGTGATCTTATTTTAATGAGTCTCAGTCTGGCTATACAATCATATTTATTTGTTAAATCATAGATTTTATACATTTTCATATTTTCGTCATTTGAAAGAGTCAAATCTTATTTGTCTTACAGGTTCAGCAAAAGATATCAAGAGTAACTCATCTTTCATGAGCTTGTGTTTAGTTCTAAAATTGTGTATTCATCTAAATTGAACTATAAATTATGTTATTACATGCAAACTTTACAGTGCAGAATTTGTTCACAACCTGTAAAAAACTTTTCAAAGTGTGATTTAAATCATTATTTCTCTTTTAATATAAATCCTAACATAGACGAATTAACAGACACTGCTTGTTTGATTTTCTAATTTTTGTTCCATCTAATGAACCTCTCATTAGACCTGTACTTCTCTGAGAGCTACTGCGTGAGAATGTGCATGTTCAGTGATTACTTTGTTTGTCCAGAATATGCTAAGAGGAAGGATATGAGCTGACACAAAGTGAAAACTAAGCAGGGTGATGAGAGGACACTGGACACTGCAGGAAACTGCCTGGAAATAAGTGGGTTCTTAAACAGTAGCCTTGTCTCACTGTGAAGTGTATGTGCTATGATTAAGGATAAGGAAACTACTACAACAAGAGTCAGCAGCATGAGAACCAACTTGTTATCTGAACTCCACTGTTTAGATTTGCATCAGATATAGCATAAATGTATCAAATACACAAATACAGACGTGCACACCCTGGTAGGTAAAGACAAAAAAGATTTGAGGAAGAGAGGAAAGACAGCAGACTGAATGTTCAACTGTCTTAAAGACGCAACTTTTTCAGAGACTTTGATTTGTCAATTCTTCCTGTTCACCTCTCATAATTTTTTTTACACTTGTAATTCAGTAAAATTTGAACGGGCACATACACAAATGTTGAAATCAGCATGGAATCAGTATGGTCACAAATAAAACATTCACGAGGCCAATTTGTCATCAGAGGACAGAAGACACCTCTTATAGCCTCAAAGTCCTCATTAAAATACAGTCAATACATTTTGATACACAATTATGCTGCGGCTCAGAATATCCCATTAATGTGCCTCTTCTATTAAAGGAAGATTAAGAGTCTTGCTTGAGAACGGTGGCTGAGTGAAGGTTCACCTAAGGCACCGAGTGTCATTAATAGCAGAAGATGGAGACGTGCATCCCAATGCTAAGAGCTCAGCATGTAACTGATAATGAGATCAATACATCAAGTTAAATCAATCGAAAGCATGAATATGAATAAAGGCACGCGTATACTTGAAAGCTATTGAGTAAAAACAAAGACATATAGGCTTTCTTAAGAATAGATTCATAGCGAGTTACATTAAAGATTGAGGAGGCTGAATAATTTTCCATTGGTATATAAAGTTTTAATTAACGTGCTTCAGTTCATTGCCAGCTCATGGAGCTAGTGATATAAGACCAGCAAAGGAGATATTTATTGGCAACATCCGCTGTCCAACATGTGCTGTAGCAGACATTGACTCAATAAATTTCAATAAATGACAGTACATTTTCAATCTAATTAATTTAGTCCTGAAAGGAAACTTAACAATGGAAAACACAAGAGGAAAAACAAAACCCAAACAAAGGGACACGAACCAATGGCCAAAAAACACTGTTGAGTTTTTGTTTGAGCTGATTTGTGGGGAGCCGTGCGAAGAGGTCAGCAGAATACGAGATTAGGCCATTAAAGTGAGAAGACTTTGTGCCAGTATAATCCCCTCATCATAATCTCTCTTTCTCCCTCCCTGCTGCTAATGGCTGGAAGACAATAAAATGCACTAATCTGTCCACTGGGATGGCGCAGGGCTGTGCTGAGATATCAACCAGAGTACAGAGCTCATATAGACTAAAATGTTTTGAAGATTATTTCCCTGGCATTTCTGCTTTATTAGATAGAGCCTGGTTTGTTGGGCAAGGGGCTGGGAGAGATTGAGAGACAGAAGAGGCAAGGCAAGAAAGAAAAGGGAGAAAAAGTTTACCAGCCTGCTGCGGTTTGTGGACCTTTTATCTTTATTTTGGTTAAATGGTGCTAAAATGGCTCGCAGGCAGGAACAGCTGACGCACAACAGCGGAACGTCTTCCAGCTCACAAATCAGATGAAGTTTGGTTTGAATTGAAAGAAGATGCAACTAAATTTCTTCCCTTTTTTCATGCTTGCAGTTTGTGTAGATGTTCATTGTCCCCAGAACACCACTGACTTTCATGACGCTGTGTTCCTTGATTTAACCAACACCTTGAGATAGACAGTTGTCGCTCTGAATGGTAAATTTCAGCGACTGCTGGAAATTTGGATTCAAATTTGGTGTCGTAGCCGTAGTGACCCCAAGACTTACCCTGCGGCTGCATGATGAAAAACAGCGCTGCCTTAAAGAATCTCTAGCTATGGTGCAGGTAGGTGCACGTCAGAAGACACTTTGGTGATGAATCCAACTTTAATGTCCTTAAACAACATTTTTTACGTACTGTACATATTACAGATATCCTTTTGATGACGTATCTAATGAGGATGATCTGTTAGCAGGGTGTGCTTCCTGCTTATTTGTGAGAAGTTGCATAATATCATAGCAAAGGTGAATGCAGATTTAATGTTGTTTTTTTGGAGTGGAGTTGCATTGGTTTTGCCTCTGTCTTCTCTGTGCTGGAGCTGAGCTGTCTGAATGAAAGACAAAAGAGGCTGCACATCCTTTGATGTATTACCATCATTTGCAAGAGCGGGATCGAATTTGACTTTAAAATTAATGTACAAAACTGACCCGCTCGTCTCTTATTATCCTTGATCAGCCACAATGCGCTCACTTCATTACACCCACGCACTTTTCTTTTTTCAAAGTCGCGTGCTGCATTTAAGGGGGAAAAAAAAACAAAACAAAACTGATCAAATATTCAAAATGTCAAACGGTCCCTTTACGGAAAATGGCCTTTCTATTGACTGATAAACACCGACATCCTAAGTGGTTTTAATGTCAGCTCCTCTCTCCTTCTCTCTCTGTCTCCCTCTGATGCAATACCACTGGGTCAGGACCTAAAATGGGTCACAGGCCTATGTTAAAGAGATTCCCATACGACCACTGTTGTGATATGCTCTCAGCCCAGGTCCCATGATGAGAGGCTAAATGTTCCATTTGGGTCCCAGGCTGAAAAGGTTTAAAAGCCCTGGTCCTCAATGATAGCTAGACCTCGCGCTCCCCAGCAGACTGTAAGGGGACAGTGAGTCCTTGGCCTTCACTTGGCGTCTCACCCTGGCACAGTGACGGGGTCTGTCCATGGCTGATAAGTGGGTTTTAATGTGATCTCCTCGAACTCCTTTTCTGCTCCCTCTCTCCTCTCTGATTTCCTCTCCCTGCATTTCCCAACATCCTTCTTCTTCCTCCACCCTTATTCACTTTTTTTTTTTTTTTACCACTCTCTACTCCTTCCTTCCCCAGTTTACCTTCCTTATTCTTGTCCCACTCTGCCGCAGATGATGGCTCGCCTCCAGCTCTGGACTGTGGGGTCCATGGCCACTGTGGTGTTATCCATGTGTCTGGCCATTTCTCGAGATTCTGACCTTCCTGTGGTGGAGATGGGGAAACAAGGGCCTGTTGAAATAGTGAAGAAAGAGTCCCATCCTGTCATGCTCAGGCACAAGAGAGATTGGCTCTGGAACTTTCTCTATGTGGCAGAGGAAAAACCAGCTCCCATCCCCTACAAGATAGGGCAAGTAAGTTAACAACATTTGACCTCACTGTAGATCCTCCTGGTCTACTTCCTGTGCCTAGCCTCTACAGTCTAGTCTTAAAGTGTTTGAGGAACACTTTAAGGGTATTTCTGTCTCTCCATTCAGTTTGATGCTGTGACATGCAGAGAATCTGGGGCACTAACTTGTTGCTAACCAACTCTTTAATGAATATCTGAGTGATTTATTTTTTACCAGAATACGTTTATTCGTAGAAATTCGCTGGAAGATGGATGATGTGAGTCCTCACTCCACTCAGTCACCTCCATTTCCTCCTTTTTTCTTCCACAGCTGAGGTCGAGCAAGTCGGCTGATGTGAATTGGTATAAAATAGAAGGTGAAGGAGCAGGCAAAATCTTCACCGTGGATCGCAAAGGAGACCTGTTCGTCACCAAGACACTGGACAGAGAAGAGAAGAATTTTTACAAACTGACTGCCACGATGTACGATGGGAGGAACAATGTGATCGAGGAGTCTGGAGAGTTCATTGTTCATGTGACAGATATTAATGACAACACCCCTGTTTTCCCCTCAACATACAATGGTTCCATTGATGAAAGGTCATCCATAGGTGTGTATGGGTTAATATTGAAAGTACAAACTCACTAACAAAATACTATCAGTTTCAAATTTAGATATATATCACATCATCCACCCACAACATGTATTCCAGCCAGCTCGATCAGCATGAGAAGAAAAGTAAGATAGTAAATTGGCCAAATTTACCAACAAAAGAGTTTATTTTTGACATTTACTATTAATTGGTGGTAATGTGGGTTAAAAATGTACTGGACTTTGAAAATTCGAAATAAGAGACAAAATGATGACACCAGTCACAATCATGAGCACATCATTCAGTTGAAAAATAGCTTATGACTATAATACAATCAGAATGTATTGATCCGAGAAACACCCCTGTTCGAAGACACAATACAAAGAAACTTTGAAAACACTGCAGCATGATGCCTATTCTGCCTGGAGAGGCAAATTCATTTCTACATTTATCATCCTTATTTAGGAGTTAAGGTAGTCGATGTGTTGGCAACTGATGCTGATGACCCCACCACCGCAAATGCCGATTTGAGGTATTCTTTGACCCCTGATGGAGACGTTTCTGCCTTTGAAATTGACAGCAAGACAGGTGGGTCCTCGACAAAGACTTCACTTACTTCCTTAACAACATCGTTATAATATAGGGGAGCTGTCGATGCGCTGGCTATTTCTACATGAATAAAGGTAACACCCCGCCTGTCTGTTTCTTTCTCTCTGCCTCTCTGCAGGTACAATCCGCTGCAAGGTGAACACCCTGGACCGGGAAACCAAGAGCCAGTATGTGGTGGTGGTTAAAGCTCAGGATATGATGGGAATGGCCTCTGGGAGCACGGCTACCACCTCCGTCACCATCACCATCGCAGACATCAATGACAATGAAGCTTCTTTCATTCGAAGTAAGGGAGAGAGTGCAAAAGTAAAAGGAAAATCTGATAGCGTGCCAATGAAATATTCACCTTCCCTTGTTCTTATTATAAATCTTATTAGAAACTGATTTAGTGTAACTGCTTTATATGCCTAATATGAAACATGTTGTGTGTCTGCAGAGTCTTATGAACTGGAGGTTCCAGAGACCCACAAGGTAAATGAGAAGATTGGCACCCTGGAATTGGAGGACAGAGATCAGGTTCAGAACAAGGAACCAATCTTTACCATCCAACATGAATACAAGAAGCTATTTAATGTTGAACTCAACCCCAACAAAGACGGCAACCTCATCCTGAAACAGGTGGGAGATTCATGATGAGAATGAATTGTTTTTAGATCGGTATCACACAACCCTGCGCTCGCCCAGTGTGAGCTGGGATTGATCCAAACCCAGAAACAGCAGATGTTTTTATAGCTAAGGCAACATGAATTGTAGCTGATTTGGATGCTTTTTGGTAGTCCCATTTTTGTTTTGTAGCCTCAAAACAGTGAGGGAACAGTTTCAAGGTGTTCTGTTTTTGGTTATGGTTCTTTACGCATTTGGCCGCTGCATGGTTACTTCAAAAAACAAAAATTTATGGTGTTTATGGTGTTGAAAGTAAGATTTTATTTTATTTTATTTTATTTTTTTGCAGGATGAAAGTTATGTATTTTACCAAATTCAAACCAAAAAGCCCTAGCCTCCTGGTTAGCAAAGATATTCATACTCTGAGAAATTTTAGCAGGTTTACTTGACTGGTTTGTGCTCTTCAGATAAAGTATTTAGGACATCAGAGAGCAGGAAATGTATTCCTAATGAAATGAGCTATGTAAGAGCTTGTACCCACACTGGCCTGGAATCGAATCGCAGCGCAATCTTCTCTCTGCTCGACTCGCCCCTCAGCTCTGCAGTCCCTCTCATCTTTCTCACCGGCTCTGTTTACATGCACAGAGTAAGCCGGCTATCGGCCACACTACAGTTAAGGTCTAAGCTGTTTACACATGCCTTTGATACCCTGTGTCTGAGTATCCCTGTTGCCATGAATAATCCAGTTAAGAGAATATTCCAGCATACCTGTGGTGTCCCATTCACAGATAAAACAGTCCACTAGATAAAAACATTTAACTGAACAGTGGGCTATTTCTAATACAGGGTAAAGAAATGGTAATCCCAGAAGAAATGTGACAGTAAGCACTGCTTGCTGTCACATATTTGTTGACATGAAAGCACATCCATACCACTGCGCAATTCTCAATTTGTGCAGATTTTGAAAAAGTGAAAGGAATGAGGTGTTTTTATGCTGCAGCAACATCTTTAACATGGAGGTGAAAAAAGCAAGCTTTTTACTGTCTCTTAAATCCAGAGCACAAGGCTAACAAGATTGTTGTAGCTGCACTGTGACATGTAGAGCTTTTTTACAACTGCCATCAACACCTGTCCTGAGTGAACGCACGCAGGTGTGAATGCCTGATGATAAGGTGCTAAGAGATGCATTTGAGTGTGTAAAAAAGTGAAAAGTGCAAAGTGTTCCTCGTGCCAAAACAGGAAATATGTGGCAATATGGACATCAGCGCAAATATGGAAATTATTCATTTCAACTATGGAGATCAACTGACATCATGAGTCAAATAAAGTCACATAAACACATTAAAGACATTTTGTTCATGAGGGAAAATGATGTAGAGCAATGGTGCTCCAGAGAAGTTCATAATTTCAGTGTGTACTTCAGAGGCATTTTAAATCAGTGGTATAAATATAGCCTAGCTGCATGAGCTGTAGGCAGCCTGAATATGAGGTGCATGTTAATGATAGGTAGAAATTAGCCTCACAGGTCAGCTGTGTAATCAAGTTGAAGGCTACGAAATCTTTTGGGGACCAACTTTTTGTAACCGGCACACTGATTTGTTGGCAGCCTTCATAATAATGAAACCTTGTACTCTTGTCTCCTTTAATGACTCCCTAAAGGACAGAATTATTTGTGCATGCAAACGTGGCCAATGCAAGGAAGAGAAGAGTTTTAAGATCGAAGCGATAATCGAATGAAATCCTCATTTTATTAGAACTGATTTATGATTTCTCATGGACTGAAACAACATTCACCTCTCTTCCCAGGCTCTTGACTTTGAGGTCACAAATAGCTACTCTTTCAGCGTCCAAGTGAAGGAGAATGTCCACGGTACCGCTGACAACGCCAACAGCGCTGTCACCACAGCCCAGGTATACTTTAAAGGGACATCAATGGTCTTCATGTCTTCCTACAGTGATGCTATTACAAGCCCTTTCATTACCTGTCTCTGAAGGAATGGGACAGATGAGTTTGTGCTGTGCCACAGGCACATACAAAATCAGAGTGAATCCAGCAGGTTTTGAGGGCAGAGATATGCAGCTTGCTTTACTGGTTACTCTTAAGATTCATGAGTCATAAACAAAGTCACTTGCTGATTTACAAGTGGCATGCTGGAAAATGTAGTTTTATCTGTAAATACTGTGTATTCTTCGACCACCCCCGAAGATCGTGTGAGCCTGAAGCAAGCTAAAAGAAAGAGAAACCAAAGGAATTCAGTCAAACAACTGTAATCTTTTGAAATCTAAAATGTGAACCAAATGTGCACGTGTCACAAGTCAACATCATCTTTCATTCAGAATGATTGATTTGAATTTGACAGGTAAACATCAAAGTATTGGACGTGGATGAGCCCCCAGTCTTCTCTCAGTCCATCTACACCTTCAGTGTGGTGGAAGAACGGCTCGTGAGCAACATAGGAACAGTCTGGGCACGGGATCCTGACAAAGCCAATAAAAGCATACGGTAAATGCTGTGCAAACCCCCCCAAGATAACGAGCAGGGTTTGTGATTCTGCACAGTGGCTAACACCGATCCCTCACGCTCTTTGTTTAGGTACTCCATCTTAGACAAAGACTGTCCTATTGGCATCAACCCGCTGACAGGTCAGCTGTTCACCCTGAGGACGCTGGACAGAGAGCTTGAGGCCACACACATGTTTCAAGTTAAGGCTGTGGAGGAGCCAATTGGTATGTCATGCACACGCACACACAAATAGCACGGGTTTATTAATCCTGTTTCCTTTAAACAATAGATACTCAGATGAAAAATGAGAACCATGTGTTTCTAACAACAGTAATGTGCATACAGGGAGGAAGTCAAAGAAGCAGAAAAAGACAGTCTGTTCTCTTCTTATTTACAGAGCACCTTCTCTCAATTTATTGAGGGATGGGAGTGTAACACATTTATAACAGGGATTTTTATGGATTTCACACACTGCCAAAACACCTGGCCGACCCACACGGGAAGGAGAGAGTAAGCAAGAAAATCACATTAGTGGGTCTTTGTTCACTTGTATCTTCCAAACCAAACTCTGTATTTTTAGAACAGCAATGAATGAAATCCAAAGATCTATTTTCGTGGCTTGTCACGGTGTTTAAGCAACACAATGGTCCTCTGAGCTTGACAAGGTCCTCGATATACAGTGCATGTACTGTACTAAAGATAGTTTCAAAATCCTAGAAGAGGAACGAAAGAGACCCACACAATTATCAAAGATGGATATTCAAAAAAAAAAAAAAAAACATTAGTGATGCAAAATCTATGTAAAAGCTGTTTTAATGTGAGAAAAAAATAATCATCATTTTATCATGGCTAAATGCATTCATTCAGCCAATCTCAGCTCACTCTGGGTGAGGGCGGGGTCACCCTGGACAGGTCACCAGTCCATCACAGGGCCAACACACAGAGACAGACAGAGACCAACAACCAGTCACACGCACACTCAGACCTACGGACAATTTAGAGTCACCAGTTAATCCAAACATGATATCTTTGGACAGTGAGAGGAAACCCACGCAAGGATGGGGACCCAGGCCTGGGAACTGAACCTGCAACCTTCTTGTTGTGGGGCAGCAGCGCTAACCACAATGCCTCCGTGCTTTCCTGGCTAAATGCAGTCAGGGAGACAGCAAAACCATTGAAAATTGGAGACAATGAAAACATCAAATGTGTTATCGATGATTATTATATTTATTATATTATATTATATTATATTTAAACTGTTTGGCAGGATGTTTGAACATTTTCAGTAAATAATGCCAAATAATGCCCCTGGGAGAAGACGCATAGATGAAGCATCATTGTCTGTCCTGTTGGTACACCTGTGTCTTACACTCAGATGGATTTCTTTTGTTTTTATACCAAGCACTACAAATCCAATAAATAATATTACATTGTGTCTTTAGAGTTACATGTGAGTATTTATCTTATCCTGCAGCATAGTTTGCTCTGTAGCATTCCTGCAGGCAGCTCATTGAAACGTCTTGTGCGTCCATTGTCAGCCGACTCAATGCTGCAGTACACATTCACAAAATCAGCCCCAGCGCACTGCAGTTAATCATGTGCTGTTCTCCCTTCTCTGCAGGTTTGGAGTCATTTGTAAAAGTTAACATTGTAGTTCAGGACATTAACGACAACAAGCCTGAGCTGGATGTGGATGAGATCTTTGTCTGTGAAAACGACATCACAAACACAGTAAGAAAAACCTGTTTCTCATAGTTTCTATTGATCTAGGTTGGTTTGCATTTAGCTGTATAGCAATTGCTGCCTCTCTACAACCACTGCATCAGCATTGCCTTGTTAGTGAGTATTTGCATAATAATAAATTGGGTTTGCACTGTTTGAAAGCTGACCTGACCTTATTTATTTTCAGTTGCCGTGTTGTTCAAAAACAGGACTCACATTAACATCTGCATTGACACAAGAACAAAGTATTGACTTTGGACGAAAAATGCTGAAAACACCACAATATCTTCAGTAAATGATAAATAGGCTGCATTTATTAAACTGCATCCGTAAGAACGATGCAAAGCGCTCATACACACAATTTCATTGTAGGTCAACATGTACTGCTAGTGTTGGCTCGGTTTGATTCAAATTGGAAGAATATGTGGAAGCTGACTGTGTGATGATGACATTCACAGAATCTTTTTAGCATTTCAGATGAATCCAATTCAGTGATTCACTTGGTTTTTAAGAAAGGATTGAAAGTTTAACCTGAGTTTATCCATTGTTTTATGTATATGAGTATGAAGGAATGTAATTGTTGTAAATGTGCTCATCTCTCCATGACTCAAGTATAAAGTCTGAATATATTTAAAAATCATTGGATATAGATGAAATTTGTGTCCAAGTTGAAATTATTATGATTCTTTTCTTTCCTCAGGTGATAGGAACTTTAAAAGCAATAGATAAAGATGACCAGCCAGCCCTCTTCACTTTCAGCCTGGCCAGTGAGAGCTCCAACTTCTCCATCAAAGACTATGGCAGTAAGTCATATATTTACCTTTACTTTCTTGCTTGTTGCTCTAAATGGTGCTCGAAAGCATAGCTCTGGCCTCAGAACTTGTTGCTACGCAACAACTGAAACGCCATTTGAAGCACAGTGCTTTGTTGCCGAAATTTGAAATTATTTTAACTCCTCAAAGCATGCTTCGGTTCACACGGCCAGACGGGGGATTTAGAGACCCTGTCTGGGACCATAAGTGCTGTCTAGAATGCACAACAGCAAATATTGAAAGTAATGAGAGCAAGTGGCTCGATGGGCTTTCAGATGATTCTCCATGTATTCTGAACGCATCCCAGGTAAGGATGCTAAGGAAGCATGTCACACACAGAGCTGGTGGGTCGCTTTTCACAATAAAATGGTGCAAAAAGTGTCCATGGAAAGCTGTGCCAAGAGGAATGCTGGGATATTTTTGAGAGCCCTCACTCAGTAAATTAGATTCGATGAAGGGTATATGTTGAAGAAGCGTTTTTGTTGAAAAGTAAAATGCGCTGATTGCTGTTGAATTGCCTTAATGAGTTCTATTTCATTGCAAGCACAGTGTACAGTACTCCACCGAGCAGCAGCTCTGAAACACAGGCTGGATGGCATAGTTTTATAAGATACATCACTGTGTTATCAGTTTGTTGTTGCTGTTCAGAGAGCTGTCTAGTCAATGCAAGAAATTGCTACAAAACAGCATTATTTTGGTTTCAGTGGTTTTATCTGAAGAGAACCTTTTGTCCGGTTTTTGAGTCCAGCTCAAGGTTTCTTCTATGCATGTAAGTTCACCAGGGGAGAGTACAATACCCTTATTATTGAAGACACTAAGTATTGCTTTAGGTAAACAAAAGGAAATATTATGAGTATGTGTTAGTATTTTGGGTTATTACCTCCAAAAAGCTCCTCCATATGACCACTGTGTATATGTTTGTATATCTCATAAGTCAGCACCAGGTCTTAAAATATTTCAATGAAAGGAATGGCTGAATGAAAACTTGACCTGCTAATGGTCCCAGATGAAAAGATAAGGGATCAACAAAGTAATTTATGTCATCATTAATTCATCCATTCTCCAGACTGCTTATCATCATGGGGTTGCAGCTAGCATTGTACAAGGGTGGACTATATCAGGGACAGGAAGTGACTCAGAAGTGAGGGAGGGTGGCAACTGTTCACGTCTATGGGCATTTTAGAGGTGGTAACCTGTAAGGAACCCCGCACAGACTGATTGCCATGACCAGAAGGTTTATTTTCCAAATTTAATTACTAAACTGTATCCACCCAGATATAGACACTCCAGCCTTTCATACTACGGTGTAGTGTGAGATGGGTAACACTTGTTGTAGTTATAAGGACTACGTTTCAGTGGAGACACTTATGTAAACTCTTTGCTGCAGGAATTGGCCAATTCCACTTCCATCACACTCAAGGAGAAAAGACAGCTTTCTGCTACCAGAAGAGTATTCTAAATTCAAAGCTCCATCAATGTTGGCAGATCTGGAGCCATTTAGGACTAATAGTGTGTGTAAATTTACAGGTTGATAAATGTCAGTTTGTATAAATAGGCTATGATACAGATGATGGTGAGAAACTCTACAGAGGCACTTACTTTGATCAAGACATTGATATTTAGGCAAAAGTTGGCACTCTGTTACGTCAGATTTCCAATGCTTATTTGGGTTATGCAGCTTAGGACGCAAAATGGCACAAGTAAAACAGTTTTTCATCATTTTTGATCATCACATACACTTATAATACATGAAAGCCTGAGGAAAAGTGTTACCAACTGCTCTAGTCAAATATTAAAAGTCTGAATAGATGAAAGCCTTAGGTAGTCAGATGAAAGATTTAGGTGAAGTGTTACTGTTTAATTTAAGTGAAATTTGAGACTTATCAAAAGAAAGATAAACAGAGCAGAGGTGGGGGGGGCTGCCTCATTCATTTCCTCTGTACTTGTGCCTGGAGGGGTTGACATGTTGACCCGATAGAGAAAAGGAATAAGAAGCAAAAGGAAAGACAGATGAGGCAGAGGTGTAAGAAAAGATGAAAGGAGGCAAGAAGGAAGAGACTGAGATTGAGGGAGATGGGTAACATTAAAGTGAGACCGTGTTAAAATGAGGGAAGGGAGCAAACATAAAGGAGAGAGAATAAAAGGTTGATGGACTTCAGTGTAAGAAGAGGAATAGGAATATTAAAAATAGAAATGAATGAAAATTAGGGGGGAATAAAAAATAGAGTTTATGAGGAGAAGTAAAATGTATTTGAAATAAAAAAAATAATGAAAAATAAACAGAGTGGTTGAAAGGAGAATAAAAAACCAGAAAAGGACAGAGTGCGAAAAGGTGGAGGGAAGATAAAGAAAATGGGAGAAAATTTAAACAGGCTAAAATAATTGTAGAAAAAAAGAGAAACACAAGGAATGAAATATGACAAGGAAAGAGGAGGCGAGAAAAAAAAAACAACACAGAGACGAAGGACAACGAATACGAAAAAAGAGCAGGAGCAAAGGATAACGGAAAAAAAGAGAAAAGATGGCAGGACAGGAGAAAACGAGGGGGACAAAGAGAAGAAATAAGAAATAAGGACAGTGTTGCTCCAAGGGGCGGATGCAAGGACATGATCAAAGAAGAAACTATGACATCAGACATCATCAACAGAAGAAAGAAAGCAGAGGAGGAAGAAAATTATAGGAAAAGAGCCAATATGAGAAAAGGGGTGTGAAGTTGGAAGGAAAGAGTAAAAAGAGAAGAAAGGGAAAGAGAAAGAGGAGAGAGAGGAGAGGGTAGGGGATAGAGCGCAGTGAGGAGGAGAGAAAAGGGAGGAAGCTGATGAGGGAAGAGTGGAGGACAGCACGGCACTCAGCAGAGCAGCAGCTCTGAAACACAGGCTGGATGGCATAGTTTTATAGGATACATCACTGTGTTATCAGTTCGTTGTCGCCGTTCAGAGAGCTGTCTATTCAATGCAAGAAATTGCTACAAAACATAATTATTTTGGTTTCAGTGGTTTTATCTGAAGAGAACCTTTTGTCCAGTTTTTGAGTTCAGCTTATGTTCAAGGTTTCCTCTATGCACGTAACTTCACCAGCGGAGAGTACAATACCCTTATTATTGAAGACTAAGTATGGCATTAGATAAAAGACCAGAGATGTAAATGCTTTATTGCTGAAGCATGATTTGGAGGAAGGAGTTGAGAGGAGAAAGTGTGTGTGGGGGGGGGGGGGGCATGGATAGTTGTTTGATAAGTGCTGATAGTCAGTGTAAACCTGTGCTCACCCTTGTGGCCTCCAAAATCATTTGACAGCCTCCTCACATCACCAACCTCTCTGCTCTCTGTCTCTCTCTCTCTCTCTCTCACACACACACACACACACACACACGCCCTCTTTCCCTCTCACTTAACTTTCTCATGCAACAAGAGCTGTAAAGTGATGGTTCTTCAAATATTTATCAACTACCGTCTCTTTAAAACTTGCAAAAAACAACCATGCTTTCATTATGGGGTCCGGAAACAGACACACATATACACAAAAGCATAACTACTCACACTCAAGGACACAGCAGAAGTCAGTGCAGCTTTCACAGTGAAGTGACAGGACCTGCAACTCGGTGTTGGTGTTCAGACCGGGGCGGCTACATGAAACTCGCTGCATTAATACCAGACAGACAAAAAAGAGGAGGAGGAGGAGGAGGAATGAAAACAAGGAGATGAAGAGAGAAAAGGGCTAATGAGAAGTGGGAGGAGAGAGAGGCAGAATACAAAAGAATTACAGAAAGGACAGTGAGACAAATGCAAGAATCCAGAGAGACAGGAAGTGAGATGAATTCAAAGCAAGAAGGAGCAGGAGCTGAGACAAAGAGGAGGGATGAGATGAAGGGAGGACAGAAGCTGTTTTCATCTTTTATTCAGTTAGTTAAGGCATCTTCATCTGTACCCATGTCCTCCCACTCACGCTTTCACTGACATGTTGCTTTGAAGACAACACTCAGAAAGCTGATTATATAGAGGTGGATGTATAAAATCTTATTTGTGTGTCAGCCATGTTAACCTTTCATTAAAAAGACCACTTTTACCTGGAATTTCAGACATCTGGCTGTGAGATGTGTGAACCATTTGCCCTGATAGTAAATGAGCTGAGCACGCAAACTGAGAACAAACTGTAACCTGTTTGGATTAGAAAATATTTTTTAATGAGAACGGCTGTTCCAATTACTTTTTCCTTTTGTACTTTTAACAAGGACAAATCTAATAGACGAGGAACAAATGAAGATAACTGCACAACCCTACAAAGCTTGTCCAGTAAAGTCTAAAAGCATACAGGCAGGTGTGAAATTGGAGCTGATATAAAGTTATGTTTTTTAGTCTGGTCACAAAGAGGCTGTGTTTTCAGTTGGTATGTCAGTGCTGCCTGTAATGATCATGGGAAGACTTCCAAATGAGTCAGAGTTCATCTTGTATGGAATGGGAAGCAAGTGTCTGACTGGTTAAAAGAGAAATCAGAGATTCACTGCATCTTCTTTCATAAAGCTGATCTGAAGTACAAATGTCAAAAGCAAAGTTTTCCTCTTATTTAAACTTCTCCTTGAACAAGAGCTGCATGTATAAAGTATGTTTCTTTGTCTGAGAGTTGCATATTGTTTGAGTGTTTAGAGGGGTCTTTCCTGTCATTGTGTGAGCCAAAATTCCTTCAGCGGTAGGATATTGCAGGAAACTTCTACCTGACGGGGATCTGAGTAATGACTGTATTGTCGGCCAGAGCTGCAGATTCAGACATTGGTCTGTGATGCCCAACATGTTTTGGTGCTCTTTGCGTTTCTGCTCTGTTTCCGACTACTCATTGTGGCAGCTTTTTAAGGTGCTGCTATTATCTATAATCCTAAATGACTCAAATCCTAGCACCAAACTGACAGATAATCACAAGTGTTCCGTCTGCTTTTATGTAACAACTCTCTTCTCGCCATCCTGTTTCATCTCTTGTTTTCATCTGCGGATCACAGAGTTGTATAATTAGACTCTCTCGACTCTATAGACTGAACAGGTGAACATTAGATAAGCTTCAGTGAAACAGGTGATGAGTCAGACAAATTAGACATGGGTTTTGTGTTGCAAAGGTGTTTGTAAATTTTTGCACACTCACAGTGAATGTTTGTATGCTTCTTCACACAGACAACACTGCGGAAATCATGGTGAAGCAGGGCCCATTCAGCCTGGATGACCCCAAGGATTACAAGGTGGATGTGCGCATCAGTGATGGGGGACGACCGGTCCTGACTAGCATTACAGCACTGGCGATCAAGGTGCGTGCATAATTGTGTGTGTGAGTGATGTGCTAAATTGCCTGAGATTATTTTTGAATAACAGAGATTTAGTTTATGCTGTACTGCTCAGTTTTAATCGATTGTAATTTCTCGATGTAGTCGTGTCGCTGCGACGCCAGGCGGATTCCTACGCAGTGCAAGGCCGGTGCTCGGAGGATGTCAGTGAGTGTCCATGCCCTGATAGCCATTCTGCTCTGCATCCTGACCATACTGGGTAAGTTCAAGTTCTGGTTTAAAATTTCTTATTGAGTTCTTTCTCTTGTGTTTTTCTGGTGGAAAGGTTCATTTAGTCACAGCGCTCCTCAGATATCACCCTGTAGGTTGTTTTTTTTTTTTTTTTAATGTTAGGGTGAAAGCCCTTCGAGAACTTCTCTTCTGCTTTTGATCTTCAACGACCCCTGAGAGGAGAACTAGACGTATTTCATACATCAGAGTGTTTACAGGTGTTTACAGGCTTTTGTGGCTCCTCAGGGAGTTGTGTGAAGTCTTACACTTTGTCAGTGGGTGTGTGGATAAGTGGATGTACCAGTACCTCTGTAGCCTTAGAGCGCAAGGCTCCACCAAACGTGATTAGCATAATACATTCGAATCTCCAAACAAAACAGTCAGTGAGCCAGTTGCATTGTTGATAATAATACAGTAATGAAATGCATAGAATGTATTAAGCTGTCCGCTGTGAGTCTATTAATGTGATGCTGGTATGATTTTTTTTATTATCACGCTGTGTTTGTTTAGCTTTGGAAGTGAAATGCTGAAAATCATTCCCAGCAGCATCCACCTCATGCATTCATCAAATAAGGAACAATATAGACACATATTATTCAAGTTTGAGATTGCAGTGCAGAGAGGGCTGGCATGAAACAAAGGGCCAGGAAGTAGACCAGTACCACTTTGTTTCTCAGCTTTGGGATCATCACAATTTGGTTATTTTTCAACACTGATGGAGGCAGTTTATGGTGAGCTCAAGTTTGAAGGCCGACTCATTTCCGCTATTTGGTGATTCAACCAGTAGCCATTAATCCCAACCATCTCTGGTCACATCCATCAGAGCATAGTCACAATGGAGAGAGGTGACACTGCAGTGAAAATTTGGTTTTCAGTTGGGTTCTCAGTCAACCCTTACATTTTATTTTTTTTTTTTAATCTGACCAGTGTTCCTCTGCTGATTATTTTCTGTAGTTTAAAGTAGGAAAACAAAAAAATCTGACTCTCAATCAAGCACAATTTTATGAACAAAAACGGCGAACAAATTGTTCACGGTTTGTATATTGAAAACTGCTATTTGGACATTTATGAAAAAGTCGTAATTTGAAGTGAGCAACAGATGTGATGAACTGATTTTTAGTTGGTTGGCTTACACGGTTGTCTTACAAACGGGTGTAAAAGCCTTTCTTAAACCTACAGCATTTTAATTATCTCAGAGGAATGTACAAAAATTCACAAAGACGGCATCAATGATCGATGTAAAAAGCCAGCTTCAAGTTATTAAGGGGATGTGCTCAGGTTCACTTGCCCTTGCTTTGCAATAAATAAGATCTGTGTTTTGTGGGGAACTTTTCCCCTCCCGGTGTTGTTGGTTTTATGAATAATGCAGTGGTGGATGTGAAAATAATGCCTGCAGTTGTGAGCTCAATATTCTCTTTGATACCGTCACTCCCTGCTCCTTTTTTTTTCTGGGGTAAAAAGAGACACTTGTCATGTCAGTTGAGTGGCACGCTGGAGATAGTTGGGTTAAAAAGAGGGACCTGGGATGAGAAGTACTGAGAATGAAGAAAGGGAAAGAAAAGAAGTTGAAGATGACGAGGGACATAGGTTGAATGACAGATGGAAAAAAAACTTAATATCTAGACTTACATATGGGAGGTGGCGTGGGGGTGAAAAAGTGAGACGGAGAGCCTAGGGGGGAGCAAGACCAACTGAGAGACAGAGTGAGACAGAAAGAGGTCGAAGAGGAGAATTGTGGGAAATGCAGCAGAAGAATAGGAGTGGTAATGAGGAGAGTTTATGAGCTCTTTAGGTGCCGTCTGCTTATCAAACATGAGCAAACACTCAACCTATTAACTATTAATACACTCCTTCACTTTCGCGCCTTTCCCCCCTTCACTTTTTTTCTTCATCTTTCTCTTCCTCTTTGTCTCTCCCTCTGGGTCTCTCTCTCTCTCTCTCTCTTTCTCTGCCTTCCTCTCTTCCTCTTTCTCTCTCATTCTTTTTATCAAACACCCCCAACATAGGCCAGATTAACTATTTAATGCACTTGTCATTATCTGCTGGGGCCCAAAGCAATTTACCGTACTTCCCATTCACAGGCGCATTTTCTCACAAGAAGTGGGGTTTGACACACTAAAAGACACTTTTCTCAGTCATTTTCCTACAAAGAAAGGGGCATCCTCTTTTTTTCTCTCGCTCTCTTTTCTCGTTCCACTAAGTCTAATATCTCCAGAGCTTATTAAACTGCAGAGCATGTGTTGTAAAAGATTAATCTGTTGGTTTCCCATGCAAACTTAAATTAGTCCCACTCACCCTCAGCTAAAAGGCATGGCTAATGCTGCCCGTCCACTGAGAGAGAAGAAGGTTCATACCGGGACTGAGGCTTGAGGCCCAATCTAACGTCGAATGTATTCTTCATCTCTTCTTTCTCTCTTTCACTGTCTTCTTTCTTGACTTCTTCAGCTCTGATTTCGTTTTGTTTCAGCTATTGGCTCTCCTTATTTGTTTCTTCTTTCCTCTTGCTTCCTTGTCGTCATTGTTCCTCTCTTCAGCTCAAACTGCAGGACATAAATCACTCTAGAAACCGATCAAGTTTTACTGTGGCATCACTGGTGCTGGCAGCCAAACAATTAAAATCATACAGATCCTGGCCTCTATCCATCATTGCCATGAAACATTATACCACAGTTTACGTGCAGTTACTGATTTATTTTCAACCCAGATCATAATTTTTCCTCATTTTTCTTTCACGTTCCCACAAAAGATATATCATAAATCAGTAAAAGGACACAGTTTGTCATTAATGTCCATGTCTGTGTTGGAACAGGAAAATATAATAATTCATGGGATTACCAGCAATGTTACCTCAATATTCTGCATATTGAGGCCAGACAGTATTTGTATGTTGCTGACACAGTTGAAGTGGGATTCCACCTTTATGGATTATCTCCTTGTCCTGAGCAGCTGTGTGACGGACAACATCGTTGTTAGATAGCCACAATTACATACATGCATAAGTGACTTCATTCATGAATAGCCTCCAGTGATCATCACAAATCACTACAAAGGTCCCGTTTTGAGTTAGAGAACACAGTAGACTTGGGGTTTGTTGACCTCCATCATTGTTCACTGCATTGATTGTCCATTGAACATGAGCCGTTTTTCCCCAGCTGTTGAGTCTCACATTCATATAGTCTTATCTTCACCCTCTTACTTCCGTCTCCTCTTCGCTCCGCATTGTGTCTTTCTCAGTTGTTTACTTCGTCGTCATCTTCCCGGTCCAATCTTGCTTCCTTTTCCTTTCTTTTTCATCCTCCACCACCTTGTTTTCTCATTTTCCTCCTCCTCTCCTTTTCCACCTCCTCTCCTGTATTTGAAGTCTTCCTGTTTCTTGTGCTTCACTCTCTTTGTTTCTTTGTGCAGAGTTGGTGTCTATCTGTCTTTATATCTGTCTGGCTAAGTAGATTCATTTAAGGTTTAGATGCTGCAGGCAAATGTCTCAGACACCTTAAACCATCCCCTGCTTACTCCATTTTATAGTCTCTTGTTGGTGCTCCACTTTCCTTACTTGCTTCCTGGCCCCCATCCTTATTTTGTTTTGCCTTGGCCTAATTTCTCTCATGTTTTTTAAATCCATAGAACTGTTGGTCCAGCTTTGAAAGTGGCTTAATAACCGTTCTGTTTTTGTGTTCGACACAACTATTTCTTGAACGAATGGGACGCGCAGCACAGGATAGTTTACATTTCATGTATTTCATCTATGTGCCCTGAATATCTGAGTTTCTTTGATGGAATCCCTTAGACAGCTTTAATCTTGTATGATTAGACCTGCCACAGATATAACTTGAGGTCTGTGCTGGCTGTCAATCACTGGCCAAAAGTGTCGTGGTGTTTTTGAAAAAACAAAACAAAACAACATTTTATCTTTAAATAAATATTTCATTCGGTGTGATAATACCTTGTTTCAGATGCTGTTCAATGCGCTGTCAAAGACAATTTATGCCTGACAAAACGTGGAGTGAACATATTCCAAATGATTTTTCCTTTACTCTGCTTTTCAGTAATTGTGATCCTGTTTGTCATGAGGAAACGCTACCAGAAGGATTCTCTAGCCAGCATGAAGAATAGTGGGGAGATCCACGAGCAGCTGGTCACGTATGATGAGGAGGGAGGAGGAGAGATGGACACAAATGGGTATGTGGATGAAAACATACTGTGCACATTTTTTTTTTTTTTATAATTTTTTCATTTGTAATAACTTAATAACAGCACAAACTTGAGTGAGGTTGATGGTACTCTATTTATTATTTAGAACACAACAGCAAAACACAGCTATCAACAAAAAATATGTTAAACGTGTAGAGGTGGAACATTCAAATATTCCTCTTAATTATCTCTGATTTCATTGCATTTATCTTGATAGTCAAGTAATTTCTCCCACTGACTTGCTGATTTTTCTTTATATCAGTGTCTTATGCCACGTTAACTCTCCTCATTTACGCTCTTTATTCTAATTCCTGTATGTTTATTGACCCAGTTTATCGAACTGAAACCAGTAAATTTTTATCTAATCTCAATCTAACCAATCTATATTTAAATAGCATCAAAACCATACACAACCATCTAAATGATTCATATTAAATACACCATATGCTGTCAGTAAAACAGACTGCAGCCAAATCAGAGAGGCAGTCAATAAAAGCAGTACTGTATCCTGCAATAATAATAATAATGTTGTTTTTTTTATTATCACTTATCACTATTTTACTACTTCTTTTTCTGCTCTCATGTTAAATACTTGCTAGATTTTCCAGTTGTTTTGTATGAATTTATTCACTCTGATTGCATGGCTTCAAATTTCAGTTCATATTTTGATATGACATAATTTATATATTTATAAAAAAAAAAAGAAAAAAAGATTGCCTTAGCTCATGATCCTGTGATATCATTTAACAGTTAACCAGCTCCCAGTTTATTAAGATACAGTACTGCTTTCTTTTAGCTATGACGTCTCAATCCTCACTTCTGCCTGCCACGATGGCTCCTTACTTCGCCACCCGGACTGCCACCCCCACCCTTCCCTCTATGCCATGGTGCAGAAACCCCCTCAGCCGACTGCATGCAAGGGCGACATGGCTGCAATGATCGAGGTGAAGAAAGACGAGGCAGACCACGACAGAGATGGCTTCCCATATGACACCCTCCACATCTACGGCTATGAGGGACCAGAGTCTTTAGCTGGAAGCCTCAGCTCCCTGGACAGCTCTTCCACTGCTTCAAACTTGGATTATGACTTCCTGAATGACTGGGGGCCGAGGTTCAGGACCCTGGCTGAGCTGTATGGAGTAGATGGAAGTGACTATTTCCACCAGTACTGATGCAGAGCATCTGCTAACAAGCATACGTGATGCCAAAACACATACACATGTAAACAGCCATAAAATAATTCACACATTGCCAAAAGCATGCCGTAAATGTACACAGTCACATAGACATAACCATGCTTTTATGGTATCCATGTTGTTTTTGGACAAGGAGCTTCAATGAGACAAGCAGGCAACAGTGTCTTTCAAGTGTCTTGACCTTCTGAAAACAAAATCAGTGCGCGCTCATCTCTCATGTAGCATCAGCTAACTTTAGTGTAATTCAGTGAATCTATTATTTGATGGCGATCTTGCTCTCGTTTGTCTTTTTTTAATGAAACATAGCCCTTTGCTTCCACCAAGCAGATGTTGGAAAAATTATTAAAGTTACATGATAACATAGGACACAGTGCCAAGTAAGTGATTCTCAAGAGGATTTATTATTGGTTACAGCGTGAGAGCCTCATCACAAGGATACATTTTCCTTCATCATATCCGTCCTGCAAAGATCTGAAAGTCCTCTGCAGTCTTTAGCCCATCAGAGTTCAGTATGGATAACTAACAAATTAATCGAGTCACTGCTGGCTAGTGATGTTGTTCATAGCCTTTGATTTTCCTTATTTGACACACAGCACTGTTTTGCATCCCCTTTTCTTACCAGAAACTGTGTTTACATGCACCAAGTGATCCATGTATAAGCGGATGCCTCTGTCTATCCTCTCTCTTTTTCTTTTTTTTGGGGGGATTTTCTATGCATTTACCACCATGTACATATCCACCTACCAATGCACATCTCTCAGCCTAGAAGAATACTAATGTGGCTGTGCAGACATGGACACAATGCCTACATTAAAGACAACATAAAGAATGCATTAACTTGTATAATCACTGTCATACTTTCCTACTACATTTTCAGCCGCTTACTTCGTTATTAATGGGGATGCAAGTTTGGTGCATGACAAAGCAACTCACTGTTGATTTGAAACTTTTTTTCTGTTTCCAACATCCCTTTTTGTATTGACAGCCTGTCATCTCCTTGAGCTTTGAAGTTTTTTGTGTGTTTGTGTGTGTATTTTACGAAAGGGCCACAAACATGGTGAGAACAAGGTGTTTTTATTTTTGATCTGAGGTAGATGAGATGATTTGTAAATGTGATAGTTTTGAGGGGTCTAT
The DNA here is from genome assembly GCF_900963305.1 of Echeneis naucrates. Taxonomy (NCBI): domain Eukaryota; kingdom Metazoa; phylum Chordata; class Actinopteri; order Carangiformes; family Echeneidae; genus Echeneis; species Echeneis naucrates. Next base: position 16,474,392 of record NC_042525.1, on the reverse strand, counting down.
TGGTTGAGGTGAAAAACTTTGAGCAGCCACGAACATTTTAACTGAAAATAGTTTGAAGTGTTTGATCACAGCAAGTTGCCAGTTGTGTTTTTATGTTTCATCTGAAATACTAAACAGCACCATGTGAACTTTTTTATAGAAAGTTCAACTCTGAAAAACCAACAGAGACACACATCACAGACCAGTGTTTTTTCCAGAGGATTATTTTGTGATATATAGTTACGGATCTGCTGCATTTCCTAAAACTGCATGCCAGATGTCAAGAGAGTTATAAAGATCAGATAAGGCTCCTCAAATGTATTTCACAGTTTTTTACTTGTCAGCTTTTTTTTCCCAATGTGCAAAACTTGAAAGATTTCTTTTTCATGTTTACTGAAGCAGACGGTCTGATATGAAAGAGGAGTAATTTTCTAAATGAGTCATTTTCTCCATTTTCCCAATTATCTTCTTTTCTGAGAAAAGGAAGAATAGAGCGACAGACAGAGAGGAAATGGCAGTGCAGTGGCTCAGACAGAATTATACTGTGTTCCCAGCTTTTATTTGACAGAACCCATCATCACAGTTATTGTTGAGATGAAAGCCCAATTCTCTCAGGCCTACTACAACAAAAGTCATTCAGACAACTCAGGAAACGCCAAGTGGCAAAAGCAACTTGTTGGGCAGCTGCAATGGCTCTGAGGTGGCCTGAATAACTTTAACCTTTCATCCTTTTTGGCTACTGTAAGATCAAAAGTCTCTGATACTAAATTTGATAATCTCCAGGTCACTGTTAGCATCTGTTGAAACAAAATCAAGATTCAATCCCATTTGGGCCTTTTACTGTCTTTGACTATTTAACAATAAGATTAGCTGTCAAAGTTTCTGTGCTTGACAAATAGGTTGTCCAACAGTTTCATCTCTACTGTGGGTTATCCCTTACAGAGATATTTTTCAGAATACGTTAGAGTTAGGTTATTAGCAATCTTTGCATGATGACTAGTACATCCTCAAATAACGTGGAAGATCTATTTGTTCTTTAGTAACTCTTCAGTCATTGCGAACAACCACTCCCAAGCACTTTTTGATCCTGGCACTCTGGAATGGGGGCCATGGGGCATCAAGACAGGAACCACTTATGAATGACTTCCATTTAACAAAACGCACGCGCATGACATTTTGAGATCATTGTATTCGTGGTGGATTTGGAGCTAGATTGTGCCTCTTGCTGTTATACAGAGGGTCATTTATAAAAGGAAAAGTTCACTATTTGTAAAAATGTCAACTTTAAAATCAGATTACAAAATTAAGAAATAAGAATAGTTAAAACATTTGAGTGTGCCATAGTGCCCCACTGAAAATACAGTCACACGTCACACATGTCCCGATGGCAGTGCCTTTTTTTTTCTCCTTTTTTAATTTTATTTAAGTCCAGAGGAGACATTAGTTTAATTATTCTCCTGTTTATTCTGTTTTGTTTGGACTTGAACTTTTTTTCCTTAAAACTGTGGCTTGGAATGCAGTGGGTACAATAGCTGGAAGCCCTGTCAGTGCTTTCCTGTTGGCTTGACATATATACTCAGAGAAGCCTGTTCCTCCACCTCACTCTCAGTCACTTCTCGTTCTCCTGCTCTCCTTGTTTGCCTCACTAAATCCTCCCACCGTACTGTCTCTCTCCTTCTCTGTCTTCTAATCAGCACAACCTAACAGTGGACTCCACTTCCTGTCCATCTGGCTGGTTGCGCTTGCCCCTTCCTGTCTGTGTTATCCCTGCTGTGAGCTAAAGCATTGTGCTCACTTCCTTTTGGCCCTGCCTGGGAAACAAACTTAGAGAGGAAAAGGGAGCAAGTGAAGGAGAAACATAGGATGAGGCTGAGAGGGTTAAAAAGACAGAGACAAAGAAAACAATGTGGAGCAGTGATGAGTTTTTCAGCTGAGCAGATACACTTCAGAGCAAAGATTTGTGTGACAGAAGATCAACATAAGTAACCTACAGCACACCTTAAACAAAATGTGCCAGAAAAGGAAAAAAGTAAAAACATTATTGTGATCTCATCAATTTTGTATTTTATAGATTTGCACATTTTAAGTCATCTTAAGTCTCTTTTAAGACAGCTACTATCCCTGCTGCATCAAATCCAAAATACAGACGTCCACAGTCTGTTCATTGTTTATTCCTCTGGTGGCCATCTTTGTTTGAGTCAAAGACTAAAGCCTCACCTTGAGAGCAGTTAAATTAAAGCTGCATTGTACAGTGGAGGAAAAGCTTCTTGGTCTGTCCAGGCCTGTGGTTCTCAAGGACATGATATTCTTTTTTTCCTTTTTCTATTTTTTTGCATTATCACCGTTATTGTTAACATAAAAAAAACTGGGCATGTGACCCCCACCACCAGCCTCCCAAAAAAAGGCCGTATCCTGTAGCAATTAGAGGTGCCACATTATATTTTCTCTTCTTGTGATAAGCAATAAGTGTTGGGTGTAGTTAGAGTAAGATTTGGATGAATAACTTGCCAACTCTTTCACAACCATTTTTTCCATTATTTTTCTTGGCTCCAAAACTGTTGAAAAATATAAATGTCATTATTATTTGTCACATCATTGTTTATTACCGGGTGCAGCTGCATGTTCATTTCCAGCTGCCATTTAACTTAACAATTTCTTCATTTTATTTGTTTCTCCACAGTGACAAATCAGATATTGAAAACGTGTATCACCAAACAATCCACCATGTAACTGTATAACCATTTTGTCTAGTTGAGTTATTTAATTTCTCAGAATGCCATGTTTTTTAGATTGGTTGTTTTGTTTGTTTTTTCATTTAGATTTTACTCTTGGCCATCTCTTCTCATCTTCTTCTGTGAGCTTATTTGTCTCCCTCAGACAGTAAAAACAACTCTCTCAGGTTGGGATCCAGGCACACAAAAAAAAAAGAAAAAAAAAAGAAAAGAAAGTTCTTCACTTAAAAAAACACTCTCTACATATATTGACATTTGTTGAACACACACACATAAAACAAAAGATCTTTCATTGATTTCAGTGTAATTACATCTGTGCATCCCACATGTGACTGAGGGAGCATAAAATGTATATAGAAGAAAAAATGTGCCTAATAGTGTTTTTTCGCTGGCCTCACCTTTATCATTATTATTATTATTGCTTCAGTAAGTGTATTTAGAAGACATTAAACTTGATAAAATCTCTTTTGATTGCTGTAAAAAAAAATTGTTAATTTTCTTCTAATGAAAAAGAGCTGTGTGTGATGGACATATGCCTGGTGACATGAATATGTGATTTCCTCTTTGTGTCCACTTGTGTGTAAATGTGTGCGTGCGTGCTTGAGATTGTACCCATGTACATACAGACCAATGGGTGTCAAACCAATAAAAAAATAAAATAAAATAAAAACACATTGATAAACACTTTTTTCAAGGGTTTTCAAGGGAGCAAAACGTGCCTTTATTCCTCTTCTTCTTCAAAAAAAAAAAAAAATACTGTAATTCATTTTTTGATGGTGAACACAATGTTTTCTATATTGTTTTTAAGGTGTATAGCAACTACTTTTTATTACAACATTTTTGTAAGTGTATAGTAAAAATAAACTCTCAAATATGATTTCCTGTCCTGTCATTTGTGTTGTATGAATCAAGCCATAATCAAAGCCAAAATCATATGTTTATATTGTATTGTAGGTTTTCCTTTATGGACATAAAACCATTATAGCAATTGAAACACATTTTTACCCAAGTTAAGGTGGACAATTGAAACAACAGTGAACAAGAGCAGATGAAAAGAGAAAAATATATATCATTAAGAAGTAAAGATATTGTCAGATTTAAAGTTCCAAGTTGTTGGGAATGTTTGTCTTCTAACATTGTTTGAGAATTGATGAATCATTTGTTTTGTTTTGTTTTTTATCCCCAAGGCTAGTAAAAAGAAGAAAGTACAGGATTTGGGGCTGATCTTCATTGAGAAACTGTAAATATAAAGTTTGAGAGTTCACATGGGCCAAAAAAACTAAAAATGTATATGTTATACACTCAGTGTTTTGTATTTATAAGATTCCAAGTGTTGAAGATCATCCCTGTTCCTCTGTGTAAAATGATCCGATATGTCAAATACTATACACCTTCAAGCCATGCGAGGAAACCTCTGATCCCCACCACCTTCATCTTTGACATGTGATCAGATGTGATATCCTCTGTTTTTTCCTCTATTAACCTGAGTGTAAATTCACCACAGGATCATGCAGTTTTATTATTGCAGGGGCCAGCGGATTGAGGGGTCAGACCTCCATATATGTGATTATGTCCATATGAGACGTTTGTGAGGACACAAGATCACAGGGGTAAAACTGAGAGGAAAGAGGGAAGAGGGAAATGGCAAGTGACGTAAATTCTCACGGCACCTCCTGAGTTGACGCCCTGCGGGGACTACACACACACATAAACCTCCAAAGAGGTGATTTTGTGATTTTGATCTGGTTGACAAACGATGCTTTAAAGCAGGACCAGGTGTCTAAAACCTTCAAGTATCAATTTTCGAGGAGTCATAATACTGAAAAGCGAAAATAGCTCTGGTGAGTTCTTTCCCGCAGTTTCAGACCATAATTCAACACCTGCAACCCTGATTTGTTGGTGCCATGTGTTTTATGATATTTATATCTGAATGTTTCCCAGTATGCCCGTTTTTAGCAACTGAAGCAAGTTGATCGTGTACCAAGTATTCACAGGTACAGTAACTCTATAAAAACAATACAATATTGTATACTTTTCCCAGCTGTAATTTAAAACTGCTAGTACTGAAATGCTAAAACAAGTTAGAGAGTTCAAACAATGGAAACATTGCCTATTGAGGTTCACATCTATGAAATATTGGCCATTAAATGTCAATGCTGACTCAAGCGTACATTCATCTGAAGGTTATAAATAAGAATTGACTGTACTGACAAAGGGAAAATAAAGGGTGTGGAAATGGCAGTTGTCTAAAGGTGGTGTCACATTTCATTTCTAACCTTTGCATGCTCTCTCTATCCGCAAATGTTCGAATGCAAACTCTAATTGACCCCAGATGACTCCCAGGTCAGAGGTCATCTTTGTTCAACACCGACCGAGCAGATGTGTTCCGTTAGCCAACAGAAATGCTGGAAATGATAGAAAAGGAGAAGTTAGTTTTCGTTCTCTCTGTGCTTTTTCACCACACCAGAGTTGTGACATGTTGTCATTTTGGGGGCCTGTTTGTAAAGTGGACAGACCTTAAAGCATGATGTACGCCTGAATATCACATTGATGACTACAGTATACAGGCCACACAGGAAAAAAGAGGGAAACCGAGGGTAACTTTGCAATGCTCAAAGCCGGTCCAATGTCTCAGAGTTGACCTGTTGCCCTGACAACAGAATCAAATAGGGCAAAAATCAGGAGCAGCACAGGTAGACAGGAAAATGGTCTGTCACATTAAATTCCTTCAATCTGGATGAGCAAGAAGTCTAGATAAATGCAGTGGTGAGTTGGAGGCAGAAATTGCTGGTGGGAGTGATAAAATCTTTATTGGTTTTAATGCACACATGAAATGACGCACCGAAGTATTAACGTCCAATCACCTGAAAATTTATATATCGAAGACATGGCCCATAATTTTTATTATCACCAAATCTCAGTATCAGCATATGACTCTGTGGTGCTCATGATGTAACCTCCTTGCCACTGTGCAAACTTTGCAAACATTTCCCATATTTCTTCTATGATAATGCTATCTAATAGCTCCTACTAAGGGGTAGCCCTGCTTTTAAAAAGCTCTCCCTGAGTCCTGTGAGCTGCAGTCACCAAATTCACTCTGTCATCAGTTATTCAGGTGAGCAGGATGGCTGGAGGATTTGATAGCTATCTACAGGAAGGAGAGAGACTGAAAGGCAGGAAAGATGATGAGGAGTAAGACTCCTTTTTCCCTCGGCTCAGCCTTGGTTGGTTTACTAGTGGTGAGAATGGGATTGGACCACCTGGCGGCAACATGCTAATTGTGTTATGGTCAAACTGCAAAGCCAGGCTATTAAAGCAAGGCATGCTTTATCCTTGCATATAATTACATGAAGACAGCAAATGGATAATCCTTTGAAGCCTGATCAAAGAAAGTCTCAATTCTGAAGTAGGCTGCAGTTAGTGTTTACATGCAAAAGTTGTTGTCTGAGGTAGCTGTTTACACGACTACATGTAATCCACTTAGAGAATATTTATTGCAACCAGTTATGTTCTTTTCTCGTGGCATGGAAAAACAGATCCAATGAATGTGAGAGAGTGGCAGAATCTATGCGCGCGAGTTACTGGCATGCATTACCCACAGCATTGCATGATTTTATGCATTTCATACATGCAGGTTTTAGCAGGTATTTTTCTGCTATGATATCCTCATTTGATGATGGGTTTAAGAATTATTTTCTGTAGAAATGTGCCTTCAGTTAATATATATTTTTTTTTTATGTACCTTATTTCATAGATCAACAATTTCTATGTCATTTAATCATATTGGTTTGTCGTCGTTTCACATCCCCTGAATATACGTAGTAAATTCATACTCTATTTATTGTTAGCCTTATCAAAAGCCCAAGTCTTCTGCTGTAAAATATTTCAGTTAACAGATGTACTTCAACCAAAATAACCCTAGAAGGAAGAAACACACAGCTGAGCTCAAAACATGTGAGGAAAGAAATCAAATCATGCAGAGATCCTTAGGTGTTTGATTACAAATCCAAGTTATGCATCTAAGCAATGTCCAAACCCTTAAAACCCTTCAAAAATAACAGAAAAACAAATGAAAAGGTTCAAAAAACTGCCTTGAGTTTTGTATCCAATGAGATGCTTCAGCCCCATAAACTGGATCTGGATTTTATGAATTATAGACTTCATTTGATATGATTTAGAAGGAGGCTTTAGAGAAACAAAGATAAAGGAATAAATTTTATGTTTCACTCGGGAGAGAAATGGCACACAAAGAAAGTGAAATAATAAATCTATGACACTACTGTTTTATGGGCTTTTTCAGTATACACAAAAGATTCTAGATATTTTTCATCCTTTGGCACACGTAATCATTTGATAATTACTCTTAAATTTTGAATATTGAGGATCTCTGGAAACGCTGGAATCTTAAAAGGCACTCAAATTTGTTTCGGTTGGGTTTCGTAAATAGCTTTGAAGAAAATTCCGTTGAATAAAAAAGTTTCTCCATTCAATTCATCACGAAGAATGTCTTCTTGAAACATCTTCCACATCTTTTTATACAACCATAAAAAAAAGCTGCCTTCACTGTTAATGCAGGGAGAGGGAAACGGTTTCTTTTGATTGTACAAATATTTCACCGTGGTGTAACACAGGCATCTACAGACAAGACACCAGGGCACAGAATGGTTTTGGCCTTGTGATTTGTGTCAGGATTTGTGTCTGAGTGTCTTTTGTTTCAAGTCCTCTGTTGGTCTGTGAAGCAGATGTGGTCATGTCTTTGTTAGTGGCAGAAATAAAGCTTTGGCATCTAGCTCTAAGTAGGTAGAATGCGGCATTGGCAGATTTAGAGGTTCAATTCCCTACTTGTAAGAGCAGGATTACTCAAATATCCCAGTACCCCTCCCAAATGGATGCCCACTGGAAATAGGCCCGGTCCTCATTCCTGATTTGAACAGCACTGCAGTCAACCATCACAAAAGCCGATCTGCATCAAACATCCAACTGACACACTGACAAATAAACCAGAGTTCAAAACAACCACTGTAAAAGCAGGAGCTGGTGCAAATGGAGACAATGCTGAGGTCCAACATCGCATTGAGTGTTTGCTGAAATTAGACTCAGGAGAAACAGAAAAAACCCCAAAACAAAACAGAAGGAGAAGCAGGGAACCAGACACTATGTGGTTCCCTGTTTGGGAAAAAAAAAGACATCTCAAGGAATGTTCTGGCAACTAATCAGCTCATAGAGGTGGCTTTGTGAAACTGAATTGTAACTGAAGAAACATAAAGCAAAACAGATTTCATACACAAAGGATGATTTCAACAATGACTGCCATTTTAAATGCTTGACTAATGTTCTGTCTGTGAATGCTAGATACTTCACAACAATGTGAGACAGAGGATATCCCCTTTCTCCATCCTCTCCTTCTGATTGTTTGCCCCTTTTTGCTTTGTGCAGCAAAGGAAACAAGCTTTAACTATACCCAGCTGAGGATTTTGTAGAACAGCTCATCTGAAGCCAAATGGATTTTAATTAAATTCACAATAATACAAAAATCATCTATTCACACTTAAAACCTTGCTCCCTGAAGAAAAAGCCATTCTTTGATCTGTGGTCTGTTTTTACCTCTTAGCACCTTTGAATGACTCAACATTTACATGAATATGATTAAATGCATCAAAATTTGCCTGTGTTTATGAGAAATGATAAATAAAATCTTCGAAAAACCTCAGAAAGATGCTTTAAAGAACACAAAAAAAGTGTCACTGCAGCACAGTTACCGAGCCAAAAGTGAACATTTAGCCTTTTTTCGGTTTTTGTCTGGTTAATTACCATCTCTGATATGCTTTATGTGCATGAGAAATGAGATAATAGATTATTTATTAACCACCACAGGGAGAAAACATAACAACCTAAAAAAGCCAAACTTAGACTGGCTACAAAACTGGCAGTGCACTGTCGCCACTTTGTGGTCTAAAGTGCATAGTACACCCTTCATAAAACATGTTGCGCTGATGCTGCAGTATGGATTATAATTTAATTACCGGTCTGGCGGTTTGTGCATGTCAGTACATAAATAAGAACCCACATCATCCTATTAAACCATCAGATATATAAATAGATATATACTTTATTTATACCCAAGGGAAAATGAACAGTCTGTTGCTCATATACATCAATTATTCATTCAACGAGGAAACAATTAGGCATAAGACATAAATACTAAAGAAGAAAAATGCTATCCCCTTTAGAAAAACACACAGGGACAGCTTGCAGGTCAGATGGCTATATTGCAGTGATCGGATGATTACCTTTCAGAATTTCACCACTGAGGAAACCACCTTTTCCTTTTTAAAAGGCCTCTGGCAAATACGGAGACAAGACCAGACCATAGCTCTGGACCAGTTATAAAATCCCTGTTAGCCTCTTCTTATTTATTTATTCATTAACTTTAGTTACTCTTCCTTCTACCAGATAATTCCAAAGCTGAATTTCTACCCCTGTCTGGAAAAAAAAGTTAATATTGTGCTAGCTGGTAAGATAAAGAACCTTCTGAGCTGGAAAATGTCCCCCTTTGGCTTTAAGAGTAAACATCTGCATGTTGCAATGGTAAAAATTTTGCCCAAATACAGTTAAACCATATCACTGTGACTCCCAGTCCATTTGATATCCATGTATGCTGCTGTCTCAGTTTTTAAACCACACGGCCTATTTATTAGCAGAATGCTTCACATGGAAGCTCCGACACACGCACGCCAACCCACTATTGAGACGTGACAGATCCATTTCACCAGCACACAGCTACCAGACTTTGAAAACAAATGAGCAAAACATAAAGACACTCTCTACCAGCTGGCGGATGTCTGGGCGGTCTTGCATAATGCTGTTTCTGCAAACCAGATGTGGATGAGCAGAATATGATGTCTCAGATGTTCTCAGATGTCTGAAGTGATTTTGCACATTTTGCAATTATGCTAAAATAGAATTGTATTAAATAATTAAATCATTATTCAATTACTCATCGACTGATCAGAGCATTCACAATCTTCATTGAGCACTGAGCGGGTGCACAGAAACAGTCCCTCTGCTTACAACTTTATGCCAGTATCAGTTACATACCTGATATGATATCAAGACAGACTTAAAATTAATTCAATATAGCCAACGCATAAAATAAAGTTAATGCATGAATGGGAAATCAAGCCATCAGATGACTTTGATAACAATCATCTATTGTCTCTAGTCTACATTTTGGAGTGGTGGAATATATTCCTGACGCCAGACTGCTTTAATCCTGTCTTTAGCTCATACATTTAAACTGCTGACTGGTGTCCTCTTATGTCTAACTCCTTCTTCGTTTTTGTCGTGGTCGCTATCTTGAGGGCAGAAGATAGGTTTTGCTATCTCGCGTGATTCTGAGAGATCTGGACCAGCTGCAGCTGGGGCCCCTGCTTCTGGGTGTTCCCCTGGAGTGGCCCCTGACTGACAGCCTGCGGACATATGTGCTTTGGACCTGGCTCTCCTTTTGTAACTTCAGTCGTACAAAATATCACACGTATGTTTTCATCAGAGACGGTCATGACAGCGGTCATGACAACATTAGCCAACTGATAGCTTGAACGCGTTTGGCTAATGCTGCTGTTCCTAGCTTCCGTCGCGATCCTTGTCAACATTGTTAGCTCGGGCTACTTTTGTCCGATGTTTATCTTTGTTAAGTCGCTCTTCTGTTTGTGTGTTTGTTGTCCACTTTCATTGGACTTTACCACCTTGCTGACCCAGAACGTTAATGGGAGTGAGGATTTTAACGAACGGAGCCAAAGGTGCATTTCTTAAGGTTTAAGTGCGACGTCTAGTGGCTCTAATTTCTTGCTACGACAGTTTCTGAGTGCGTTTCGATGGTCAACATGCTGTTTGAGACAGCCTGCGGGGATTTGGACCCATTCAGACATGACAGCATTAATAAAGTTTGGTCCGGGCTCACAGTTGGCGTTGCTCTGTGCTGGCCGGTCATGTTCCTCCGCAGCAAACTGGGTAAACAATTTTTAAGGAGCTGGACTTAAAGGAAACACTCCCTGTCTGAAGTACTTATGATGTGGGTTAGTGGGCCCCTGAAGCATACCCGTGGTTAAACTACCGTACAACGACGTCACAGTAAAAGGCTGTTTTATAGTATTCCCTATTATATATATTGTCTTTTATTATATTTTCTGGCATCGTTATGATATCATGGTTTTGGGTTTTAAGGGTTTAAGTTACATCTAAATATAGTGTGGGGATACGTAGCTTTGCGGTGATCCCGACACATTAGACCATTTTACTATGTATCTATTTTCACTAAGTCAGCCACTTGCTGGCTGCCTGTCCCGCCATCACGGTGCACCTCTCTTCACGGGCATGACACAGTTAGTGGGCTGCAGAGCGGAGCCACGGGACGAACCACGGGACAGAGACACGGTGCAGAAGCCGGTGGGGTGTGTGTGTGTGTGTGGGGGGGGGGGGGGGGGGGGGGGGGGGAGTCAGGCGAGTAAGATGAGGATGCAAGCACCTGATAGCTGTTGATGATGATGGTTGGACAGATGGAGGAGTGAATCGAAACTGAACTCTGGTGGATCGCGATCGTGACAGCGGTGATGGCCGCGGTGAGGAACGATCCTGGAGCTTCTCTGCTCAGTGTTGATCGTCGTGCGGGTAAATCTCGGGTATCACCGAGAGTTTAACGAAGCGCTATTCTGAGGAGGTGGGCCAAGTCCCGAGAGAGAGAGAGAGAGAGAGAGAGAGAGAGAGAGAGAGAGAGAGCATGGGGAGAGGGAGGACCTCCGGACTCACTGACAGTCTGGGATGTTGTTGCTGATGTTGTCCTTGATGTGAAGCGACATAAAGGAGCTGATGAAAGGACTCCTGCCGGCGCATTGGCACATAATTCATCCATTTTTGCAGGTAAGAAGCCAATCTCTCTCTCTCTCTTCCCCTTTCCCTCTTTCCCTCCCTCTCTCTCTTTTTCTCCTTTCCGCCTTCCTGTCTCCCTTCTCCATCCCACACTCCTCATCCTAAAACTACAACAAATCTACAAACATGAAGCTGGAGCAGGCACTGCAGTTACATAATATCTCTGGTACTCAATGGGAAATCTACAGTGCATTACCTTCATGGTGTCTTTTACCTTTTCCTGCATAACAGTATTTTATTATGTAATACTTAACTAGCAAAGCAGATTATAAGTAGACATGTTGTAAGGTATATTAGTCACTGGTGAGATTTACTTAAGTTCACAGGTACAAATTTGAGGTGTTTTTTCTTGGGTATTTTATTTCCAGTTTTATACTTATTTTAACTTTGCTACATTTCAGAGATAAAAAAATCATACTCAACTAAATGCACTGTTTCTACAGATACTGGCTATACTTAAGATGAAATACAATTGAATACAAACATAAGCGTGAACAACAGAACGCATTCCTGCAGAATGATACATACATAACGAAATAGATGAAGATGTTCTCTCCACCATGGTCATATTACATGAATGTGCTGCCTACAAACAAAGGACGTATATCAGTAATAATCATCCATAAAGTGTTACAAATCCAATAAGAGACCTAGTATTTGTGACCACAATTTGGGTGATCATACTAGAAGTAGCATTTCAAATGCAACAAATGAGCACTCCAGATGTCTACGTTGCAATTTTACTAATATAAAAGATCTGAATTTGTCCATCACTGTTCGAAATGTAGCTGTACGGTGTATTAAAAGGAACAACCTGAGCAAATGGATGTTAAGTTTAAAATGTAAAAAGCACTGAATGCAGAAGTTTGCGCAGGAAATGAGAGTTTAATTCATGATTTGATGATGATGCAATTTCCTCATATCTTAATCCATTTGCTCATCAATGGGACATTTTTCACAGATATGATGCAAAGGACATACTCGTAGTAAATACAAACAAAACATGTCTCTTTTTATATTTATATTTATATAGTTTTATATTTAATCTTATTGTATTAAAGTTTACAATGGAGTACAGCAAATCCAATGTAGTCTCCTATAGCAAGTCACAGTGATTTTTGGAAATGCTTGTCTCTCTTGCTCAGCTTTCCTCCCACACATTTTCACTCTCTTGTTTCTGCAGGAAGTACAGTAGCCTCACAACCCTACAGTAACAGCGCAGAGAGGAATGCATGCCAGATTATCATGCACACGATCCCTCAACATGTTTGAGTTACATAAAAGCTATTAAAGCAGGTGTAGGTGTTGTAATATAATTTCATGGTACACAATAGAAACAAAACATATGGACTGACTGAAAAATAGATACAATTAATTCCCTTGACATAGCAAAAGTGTGGTTATCTGTTTTCTTGTGATAAAAGCCACATTTCCATCTTTAACACTTAAGATTTTTTCAGTGAGAGCAGTTGACAGTTTGATCTAAAAGCTTCAAAGAGTCAGGACATCATACAGTCTTAGGTCTAGGTTCCCCAGAGGGTATCCCAGTCCTACCATGTTATCTAAGTGGCTTTTACTCTGCACTCAGCCATGAAGGTCAACACTACAAAAAGAGCTTTGACAAATCCAATATACTGAGATTAGCCCTGAATATCCAATTCCAACACAGCATCCAAATAATTTAGAACCATAATGCAACAGTCATGTTATTAAACAGACATGTCACTGGCTTCTTCCACAAACTCCTGATCTAAGCCATTTATTTAATAATAGAAAAGACATTTTTTGCTAAGCTTGGACTTGATTACATCACAATTTTGCTCAGAAGTAATTTTACATTTTAACTGGCAACAGAAAAAAACACACTCCATGATTGTTTTTATCTCCAAATTTCATTGTTACAATGACAGCTAATTTAAAATGTGATGCATCACTTCTGTTGTTGCTCTTGTGCTCCTGCACACCACTGATCTAAGCTATGTAAAATAATGTGAAATAATTAAACTCTCATAAAACAAATCTAAATGCAGTAACAGCAGTAAATGTTGATTGCATGAACCTTGTTGAACTCTCTGCTCCACACTGACTGAAGCTCTAACCTTCTCACTCTGGGGCCAGCTCCGTGACTGAAACCGTCACACGAATTAAACCCACGGGCTTTCAGCGATGGCACGGACACTCTAACCACAGGGACTGCTTGCCCGGCTACAAACACGAGTCGGTGTGAGATTGGTGCTGTTGCCAGGACTGACAGGTTGAATGGATGACAGGGCTGTGTGGGCCAAATAGACTGTCAGAGAGAGCTGGGAGGAGATGGATGAGAGGAGGGATAGAGGGACAGAGAGAGAGAGACTCAGAAAGAGGGAATATCATAAAGAGAGATGAGGAAATGATGGAGTGCTCTTATGGCTACATACAAAGCCTGCTTCCCTTAGTTTCTTTTTCTCTAACTGGTCCTGTCCTTCTCACGCTTCTTCTTTTCACTCCCAATCATGGACTGCATTTGTGTAATATGTGGAGTATTAGAGACTGTACAGCAAGCACATGAGTTACAAGTGCTGTTTGCTGGCAACTTGACAAGTCACTTAAAAAATGTATGTTCTAATGCTTCTTTTGCAGTGCTCCATCCCATTTTATCATATCAGTCGTGAAAAGAATTGCTTTTGTGCTCTTGTTCAGCATCACAATTTATTGATTATTCTAATCAATATTGATCTGTTTAAAAATAGAGAAATATATTAAAAAATATATATGTCATTAACTGTTGTGTTTCATTGAAACGGTTGTACACATACTCTTTTCTATGTTCAGAAAAAGCAGCAGTTTTGCTTTGGTGAAATTAACAATATATTATTTTGAGCTCTGCTTTTCCAGTTATGATTTTCAGAAGCTTTTCATTTCCAACCAAATGTCTCTCAGGACATTTCTACACGATTTGAAAAATTGGCAGTAGCTGCCTGCTGGCAGCTATAAGCAATTCAAGTCCATGTTAAAACTGCATTTGAGTCTGTAAAAATCTGAGTTCCTCTGAATGCCCTCTCACTTTTACTTCATTAAAGAGAATAATATTTTTTATTTATTTTATTTTTCTGTTAAAATGAGGCTCAGCTTGTGGTGACAGAAATCAGCTTATGCAGATTCGTTCATGCAGCAGTTAAAATTTGAATAAAAAAAATAATGGAGCCAATTCAACACTTGAAAAACAATGAAAAGAGCAAACTTCAATTCATTCAAACATAACCAGTCTTCTTGTATTTACATGTAATAGTACTTAAAAAGTACTATATTAATTCACAGCAACCACGTAATTGTACATCACGGAAACACATCTGAACAGGTATAACTTCTCTTGTAATGTAATGGAATCTAACCAAAATAAAAATAAAAAAGGATGAATGTATTTTTTAAAACTTTTTCTTCTTTATGAAATTAGTTAATGACTATGAATCTGTGACTGTAAGTTTATAATTGCCACAAAACCCTGCACTCTGGCATATTACTACGCAACACTTAGACCTAACACAACTGTTTCTTTTTACGACTGTAGTATTATTCTACCTTTCACTGATTGTATTTTAGAAAAGGTTAGGTTAGGTTGTGTTACCCCTTTTACTGTAGCAGTTCTTCTGTAGCTCGCCAGAATTGTATAGTTGGGTTAGAGTTGACACAAATTCTGTGAGTCTTGTTCTTTATCTCACTCACACACAAAAGCAGAGAGCAGAGTAAGAGCAACCCACCACGAG
The DNA here is from genome assembly GCF_900963305.1 of Echeneis naucrates. Lineage (NCBI taxonomy): Eukaryota > Metazoa > Chordata > Actinopteri > Carangiformes > Echeneidae > Echeneis > Echeneis naucrates. Next base: position 16,459,013 of record NC_042525.1, on the reverse strand, counting down.
TCGTTTGTGTGCATGCACGTGTGTGTGTATGTGAGAGAGAGAGAGCTACTAAGAGAAGAGATAGTTCAGTCTCACTGTTCATTGTGTTGCCTGTAATATCTGTCTGTGTGAGCAGGGACAGTTATGTAACAACAAAGCAGAATACATCGTAGGTTCGCATGCATCACGCACACACACACACACACACACACACCAGCCATCCTTGCGCTTGTGTACACGCTCTCAGGAAGTGAGGGATTATATCATACATGGTGTGCATGATTTATTAGAATTACAATGAGTGTAGCGTGACATTGCGTCTCTTAGACTTGACAGTGACAATATGTTTGACCACATTGGATTTGTTTACCCAACTCAAGCCTATTTATAAGGACTATTACCATATGAAATGTGTTAGTGGGCTCTTAAGTTCTCTATCCACAACAGTTTTATACTCATGGTTATGATCCCAAAAAAGATAAAAAAGTTTACTAAGATTTATGCGTAAAAAAAAAAAAGAAAAGAAAAGAAATAAGCCTGATGAGAGGACATTAATAAAGAGATTCCTCTTCATTGCATAACCTGTAGTTTAACATAACCTGTATATTGAAAACTATAAATTATAAAAACATGGATAAGAAAATCCCCAATTTATGTAACAGAAGATAGCCTGGTTCTCAGTTCACAATTTCCCTGACTGAATAAAGACCAATGAAGTTGTAAGCATCAATGACATGTGCTGGTGGCTCAGAGAATGATCAGAGGGCAGGGCAGCTTCAACAATGGTGGAGTCCTAGCAATATCTAAATTTAGACCTGAGTAAAAGTCAGCCTCAATAGAATTAGTGCTTCTCTGCATCATAAAAACTACAAGGTTATTTCTGGTTAAATACAAACAGAATTATTTTCTGATTACATTGATTTCAGGCTTTTATCCAGAGTGTTTCATGATTTTCCCATTCAGATGCAAACTTAATACCAATGCCAGCACACTACTATATAGTGTCTTAATTTAACAACAGCCATGACTTCATTCCAGAGAAGGAGGGGCAGGTAGGAGACGAGTTTGCTTTCCTTCGTCCTTTGTCTTATTTTTAGGCAAATTACACAGGAAATGCTGTGCATACATGGTATTAAATTTATAGCAACACCGTACCTGATATTGCTGTTACTGATAGAAGCAGTTGTGGGCAGTGTTACACTCCTGTAGCAAAGCTGTCTTTATTTATTTAAAAGTAGCATTTGCATGCATGTATTTAGGTGCATGTATTGGTCTCTGTGTGTTGGTAAGGTATTGATTGGAACGTTTGAACCCTGTGGCCATGTACCAGAAAGAGCATACAGGGTAGCGTGGGTGGCCGCTTGACTGCCTTACACGCCAACGCGCACACACACACACACACACACACACACACACACACATGCACACTGCCTGGGGCCTTTATAAACAGCTGGGCTAGGAGGTTTTGACTCACACATCAGTTTCTTCTCCCTCCCTCCCTCCCTCCTTCCCAACCGTCCTCCCTCACTCCCTCAATCTCTTTGTCTCTTGGTAAAAAAACGCAGCATCTCACAGTCCCTTCATTTATTTCTCTCCATCTACCTGCCTGCTGTTTGTTTTCTTTCCCTGCTCTCTTTTTGGATGCACTGATCTGTGTGCCTCTCTGATTTTCTCTTTCTTTGTAGTTGCATATATAGCCCCTTTGCTTGGTAGGGACCAGTTGAAGTTGGCTTCCTGCCTGTTGAGATGTGCCAATAGGAAACACTGTGAACTGGGGTTCATGCTGATGAAATTGATCTGCTCAGGTAAGGAACAACAGCCCTTTTCTTTGTTTCTCTGCCTTAATTAGTCTCCTGGTATTAAGTGTTTGTTCTGCAGATACTGAGCAGGGAATACAATTTTCTTGAAAGCCACAAACTGTGACTTGTACATTTTAATGAAAAAGATAGGTGATGAGAAAAGACATAATCTGGGAATCAAGTGACAAACAAAAAATACCTCTTCATATTTCTACAGTAATTGCTATTAAAATGAAATATCAAATGGGAGCGCCTCCACAAATGCTACATTCTAGATTAGATAGCTAATCGCAATCACATAAAGGTTAGGGTTAAACACGCTTAAACACTGTCTGCAGTTATGCCATATGACTTCATATTTTTTTAGGTTACAAAAGACAATTAGACCAGACACTTTGTAGTAAAAAAAATAAATTACAAATAGTTCATTTTGATCAATCAGTCTGGGTCATATTAGATGATCCTGATTTGAAAATTAAGCTTCAGGTTTCAAGTTTCTGGTACTGAATGTATCCTTATACATGTACTGCATATCAACACCTGACTTTGAAATGAAATCAGTCACCATTAGATTTCCATGCAACAGTAGCAGTAGCCCTCCACAGTGTGTCTAAAAGGAAATATATTATTCATTTATTGTTTAGATAAAGGGAAGCTCGTCAGCATAGTGGTGAGGTTTCAACAGGTTTGGTTGCAGGTTTGGTTCCCGGGTCGGGGACTTTCTTTGTGGAGTTTGCATGTTCTCCTTGTGCTAGTGTGGGTTTCCTTCTTTTCTTCCTTTCCTGTTTCCGGGAAGGTGGTAGAAGAGGAATGAATTAATGAATATTTTCCAAGTAAAGAAAACATTTCAGAAGAGACACCCAAGTTATTGTGAAATAATTTAAGAGAGAACAGAAGCTGTGTCCTGTGGGCTTCAAAGTGTTATTTGATTTGTTGCTGCTGTATTGTTGTTGTTGTTGTGGGTATCCTTTGTCTATTTTTAGCTACAACACAGGATGAGCTTTTAAACTCTTGAGAACAAGGTGGTCATATTTATAGAGGCTTCCCATCTCAATAAAAGATGAATTGGTGTCTTATGCAACAACTCCTGACCACACTGGAGGCAGTGAAGAAGCATAGGGGAGGGAAGAACAGATGGATGCATGGATGAATGGACAGATGGACAGATGCAAGACTTTTACGGAGGGGTGTTGTCCTGTCAGGGTTGCCCTTCAACAGAACAGTTTACATATTATATATGATAAATTCTTCCCTTATCTCACTCCCATGCATCTCTTATCTCCCTATGTGACTCCCTGTCCTTTTGACACCCTTTTTTTATTCCTTTCTCTTGCTCTCTATTCTCTTCTCTCCATGTCGCACCTTTCATGTCTCCTTCATCCTATTCTCCAAACTCTTTTCCCACTTTCTCTTTCCTGTCCCTGATCTATTATTCACATCCCTCTCCAACTTTCCCTCTCCCTCTCTCTCTCCCTTGACAGCTGAAATCCGTCCGTCCGCTCCAGGGTGTTTAGACCACCACCAACATTGTTTCCCTCCTAGGAAAAAGAAATAGAATGATGAATGATGAATAAAAGAACAGAGTGAGGAGTCACATAAAAAGCTTTGGGATTGGCAGCTCTATAGATATGCCAAAGTATTTTTTCATGTGATGTATTGTACAGGTTGATATTTTACACAACATTGTGTCATCCTCCCAAAAAACTGGTTCCCAGTTGCAGTCATGGATGAATAAGTTGATGGTAGTGAAACTATTTGGATTTTTACACACCTGAGACAAATCAGTGACTGCAGCTCTGTTTTTATTATTCTCAAATTGTTGGATATCAGTATGTCATGATGATCCAGAATTTATTTTTTGATCAAAGCTTCTTTGAGCTTTCTAAAATTCTAATCCTTGCTATTTTTCATGGACCAAGTACCTTGAAATATCATGAACAAATTCGCTTAACATGAGTGTGCTATTTCACTTTAACTTGAGACAAATAACTTAAAATGTTTGGTTCGAGTGAGATAAAACAAAAAAAGGCCTCATTGGTCTCATTGGAGTTTCACTTGGTTTATTAGGTCAGTAAATGTTTTCCTGGTGAGTTTATGATGTCTCTATTTTCAAGTTGTCTTCAATACATTGTTTTAGAAATTATGTTCCTTTTTTAGAGAAAAATAGCACATAATGCATGTAACAGGTATGTGTTAGGGTGTGGCTGCTGTGTGACTGACAGACCACACATGGTGATCTGTAGGAGAAAGCACTGAGTAGGTCAGATCGACCCCTCGCTCCTCCTCAGGCCCACCTTCTCCTTCAAATATGGTATATTCTGGTTTCAAACAACTAAGATGGCAATGGCCAATTTATAAACTCAGGGCTTCACAACAGCAACGCACAAAGCAATGGGCAATGCCACAGAGGGAAGAAGGATATCTAATTCATGTGACATGTTTTTTGTGTTTTTCCTTTGGCTATCCAGTAGTTCCAGCAAAGAAGTTCACAAAAGTGTATCCTAACTGTTAGGCAGCATTCATGATTAATATTAAATTGATATTTTGTTTATTCCTGGGTTACATACTGTGGTTGTAAGGACTTTGCTTATCTTTTCCAGGATGCTTCTTTTTAGTTACTATGCTGATTTTGGTATGCAGTGAATCTGCAGGAGTCAAAGTGATAGTAGTACAATTTCAATCAAGAAAGAGGCTTATTTGACAAGCCAGCCAGAAAAGAACAGATTTACAGTTTGACAATGATGAGACAACTGGCTTACAGAGGTCATGGCACAATCTGATTCATTGAACTCTAAAGTGGCAAAACACTCAGTCAGCAGATTGAGCTGGAACCAGAAGAGGAAAAGAGCAAGAGAAAAAGGAGAGTCAGCATGAAGATAATCTTTCTGATTGAGCTTTCACTAAAACTTCATTAAATTTGGTGAAAATCCTGTGGTCAAGGACTGAAAACTTAAGGTCACATTTAAAACTTAATGCAAAATGAGGACTCCCACGAAGCCTTTGTGGGTGATGTTTTTGAAACAGTAGACAGTTTTGAATGTACAGAATTTTAAACAGAAAGAGAAAGTGAATTGAGTCTCGCTATGGTGACAACATACTGTATGACCCCCTCACATCCCCATTTCACACACTCCCTTGCATTTAAATATTTTTATTGTTGTGTTTTATCTGCAAAAAGAGAGCTGGAGCTTTTATATAAGTTTAAAACTGTCTCATGTCCGTAACAGATATCTCTGACTCCTGGTGACTAGAGGAAATAATAGTTTTGCAGTGTCCACACATAAGCCAAATGAAGGAGTTATGTACTGCAGAAATATTTGCCAGAAAAGCAGTATATCTTCTGACCCAACGTTGGGTGATTTTGGAGTGGCCAGAGAAAGTTGACATGCGCCTAGCATCTGTTTCAGCCCAGGGGTTACTGCTGCTGTGCCCCAGAGAAGGGCATTCAGTCGCCAACTGCCAGCACAAACATCCATATGTGTCTTCATATTTGAAAGAGATGGCAAATCAGTTGGTAAACATGTTTACACAGCGACCATCTGACTGAAAAGATGTTTTCTTGGTTATGGTAAAAGGAAAGAGCTTCAAGGGGTTTTAGACATCTTAGTTAAAACCACCAGGAAGATTATCTTCCAAACAAACTCTCATGTAATTTAATATTTCCACACCTGCTAGCTCAAAACTCAGGGGGAGCTTAGACACCTTAGACACTAAATGAGAAAGCGTATGGGTGTTGCTATGTGTGTGTGTGTGTGTGTGTGTGTGTGTGTGTGTGTGTGCGCACGCACTGATAATCACTGAAAAAGATAAAGGCTAAATACAATCTATATGTTAGAGCACTGTGTGGGCATGTGTGTACATCAGATGAGGGCAGATCTGAAACGGAATCTCTTTCTGTTCCCCCTCGTTGCACACATCATCTATCCATCTATCAGCCGCACTGCCTCGCCTTCCCGCCGCCAAGCCATCAATCATCACATTCCCATGCTTTATGTAAATGGAAGGAAAAAACGGCATTAAACGGTATTTTAGCTTCTATCTCATCCACCCTGCTCTCTGTCTATCCGTCCATCAGGCCTTCCGTCTGTGCTTGCGTCCAATCTGGTCACAGTATGAGGTTGTTTATTTAAATCTATTTAAATGGATATGAGGTGTGTGCATATGCAGGGAGATTTCACGGCTCGGCAGGTCAGCAAATACCAAGGCTGTTCTGCCTCACTAACCCCCCATCAGGGCCCATAGACAATTAATACACACCACAGGTGGTCAGGCTTTTACGTGTGTGTGCATGGTTTTCAGATATTAAAAAAACAGGTAGCACAGGAAAGTGCTACTTGTTTTCTATCTATCTATCTGGCTTGTCTGTCTGTCTGTCTGTCTGTATATCTGTATAGCTATCTATCCTTCTAGAGAGACGCGATGAAGCATGGGTGAAATAAAAAGAAATGAAAAATGAGGTATAGATGAAACAAAGGAAGCAGTGGACAGGAACAAGGTACAGTTTAGGGAGTGAAATGAGTGTTGGGGGGCATCACTCTCAAGAGGAAGTGGGGCAAAAAAGAAGAGTAGAGAGAGAAATTGAGGGAGGTGGCTTGGAACGACTAAAAGAATAAGGAAGGGAGGGTGGGGAGGAAGGAGAAGTGAAGGGTATATGTCTTTGCTAATCCTGGTGCCAATATCGACCAACACTGGCCTTTGACTTCGGTAGACTCGCTGCATTCTCTTCTTCAGTTCATTAGCTCTGTCATTTGGAAATGGACATACTGGCTCAGCTGTTCAGTCGCCATGCTCAGTGATTGGATGGTAGGATGGATGGATATGCAGTTGTAAGTTATACTTGCATATCAATCTGACAGTTTCTAAAGTTTTATTGATTTTTAAAGATTTTTTCATTTCCTCACAGCAGCACTAGGCTTAATTAAAGTCAGTTCTATATGAAAATCTTCTTGCAAAGAATTAAAATGTGAAAATGTATTTGGTCTTGCTAAAGTGAGATTATGATTGTGTAGTAGTGCAGCTGAATGTTTGTATTACACTGAAACTGCTGCTGGGAAGCTCTTTATTCTGAGGACTGAGGCCCAGGAGGACTCCAACTTGATATTTTGTAGCAAGATGCAACCTGGAGGCCTGTAGGCAAACATGGAAGCTGTGAAAAAAATAAAATTTTCAGTAATTTTATGAAGAAGGGTTGTGTTTCTAGTCTATTACAAGGGATTCCCTTTTCTGGGGGAAATCGGGCAAAGCGTGGCTACTTCTTCACAGTGAAAGTTTTAATGCATTAATCTGACTCGGGACTGGCAGGCCACCTTATACGTTGGCAGGGAAGGAAAGGGGAAAGAGGATGTGCTAGCTGTTTGCACATCCATGTGCTGCATTCAGAGGCTTCATTTTAAGGCCAATTGTGCCTCAGTGGTGCAACAAGGCTGTTTGATTGTGAGGCGGCCATCAAATGTGGCGGATACTGCAGCCACCTTTTACTGCGCCATTAAGGTTCCACCTGCCACAGCTTGTGTTTCGTTGTTTTGTGAAGTAAAGTTTTAATGTCAAGATTGCCAGGCACCAGGTGCTAAATTTTGCAAGGCAACTGTAAAGTCAGGTACAGCTGGTGACACAAAGTGAAAATTGTTGACCAGACTGCCTCGTTTTGGTTTAGCCCTTGTGGGCTTTTCTATCCTCTTAAGGATACAGCCATGAATTGGACTCCTGAATCTTTCTGAAGTAATTCAACCTAATTTCACAATTATTTTATGATGGCCGTGATAGATTGTGTCTTCCAAGTTTCAAATTTCAGAAATCAAAGTCAATGTCAATGCAAAGTTACTCTCTGGAGGTAAGAAATCAAGCCCTAATCCTTAATGCATTGGAAATTTGTTGTTGTTGTTGTAGAAAATGCAAAAAAATTCACTAAGTTCCCTATGAGTCAACCACCATTTCTTTTGTGAAATTTGGACAAGGAAAAACTAGCCTCTTCTATGCAAAAAAAGTTGAAAAATAATGGTTGTTTGAGAATAGATAATGTGATTTAATGACGTCATAGCACTCCATCTCTATCATATTATACGCCATGTGATCCATTAAAGTGCGTGTGTGTGTCCACAGGGGAAAAGGCTGCACAACAAGGTGTATGCAGGTGATGTTTTAATATGATTAAACATTACCTCTACCTCCACTATTTCATCATCTCCCTCTGCTTCTCGGCCACCCTTTTCTCACCTGTCATTATCCCCATACAGGGAGAGAGTCAGAAGGGAAGACTGGAGCAGAGAGATATAGAGGTACAAGAAAAAGGCCAAGAGCCACAGAGAGAATCACACGTGGAATGACAAAGTGCGATGCATGGAAAGTCATAGAGAGAAAGAGAAGAGTTCAGTCTTGTAATTCAAAGGGATACAGGGAGAGAGTCAGAAGGGAAGACTGGAGCAGAGAGATATAGAGGTACAAGAAAAAGGCCAAGAGCCACAGAGAGAATCACACGTAGAATGACAAAGTGCAATGCATGGAAAGTCATAGAGAGAAAGAGAAGAGTTCAGTCTTGTAATTCAAAGGGGAGGGATCTGTCTGAAATGGCCTCCTGTGATATGATGTTATGACTATTTTTGCCTTGCCTTTTGGCTGTTATGGCACTTACTGGATTGGCTGTAATCCTCCTTCAGAGACCTGACAGAAAAACAAATGGAAACACTTTCAGGCACATTGTCTGGTAGGTTAGAAGACAGAGTCACTGTCTTTTCCAGAATCTGCAGGTTTTTGTTTTGTTACTGGACAGGTTGACAGACCACCATCCCTTGATTTTAAACACAAGTAAATTCAAGGCTTCATGATATACAGTGTGACTCAGTGCATTAGCGAGCATCCATGTCTGATGGGGAATAGTTGTGATGATTTGCTGTGGGTGACTGCCAAGTCTTCTCTACAGCTTTCTTTCGGTTAAAGTAAGAACGATTTAACAGTTTTTAGAATAGTCAGGATACAAAGATGATTATGTCATGAGGGAAATTGTTGTGGACTAAGACTACAATGTAACTAATGCCTGTGGGCAGCCTGTCTGTCTGAAGTAACTGACTGTTATATATATATAGTATAGCAAAATATCAAAGATACAGCCCTGTAGACAGGCAGACCGACAGATGGACAGACAGACAAACAGATCATGATTAACAAAATATGTTTATAAAACAGAAGCGAACTAAAATCCAATTAAAATGTTTGCAGCTCTTATGTTATATACATGAGTTTATGAGGTTCAGACCAAAACTTGAGAAATAAAACTCAGTATAACCAAAGCAAAGATGTGGTGTGCCTCTGAAAAGGAGCAGAGAGAAAGAATGATATGTTTGCAGCTAGAATTTATTTTGAAAGCAGACCCTGAGGGATGTCACAATATGTTATACTTAGAGTCGGCATCTCAGCTGGAAATATAAACCACATGGTAAGACTTCCTACCATAAAGGAAAGACGAGTACAACCTCGAAATCCATACAAAAACTTAAATAATTAAAATAATTATGGGAGGAGGTAAAACATTGATTCAGTTTCTGAAGTTTCATTTTCTGTTCCAATTTCATTGATATCCCACTTGCTATAAAATGTCCTGTGTGTAAAATGCATTTTTACAATTGGTAAGTAGCGTGGCTCTGACAAAAGGATTTGTGGTGTTACCCCAGCATGTATTTAGCACCTGAGGCTGAGCAGAGATTGATAGAAACAGACATAGAAGCTGGCTATATGTTCTGAAGTCTGGAGTTTGGGTTTACTGCCTTTTTACCATCTTGTCAAGAGAACACAGAGCAACAAGGCAAGCCAGAAGGGACAAGTGAGTCTAAAACCCTTGACATCTATCAATCATGAAAAAAATGTCCACAACATCAAAGGCAAAGAAGAGGAATTATACCCGTGGGTTGACAAAACTAAACAGAATACTGCTGTTAGTTTTAGTTTAATTTCAAACTGATTTTGGAAAACTGATAAGTGCCTCACTGTCTCATTCAAAGACATAAATTAGTATAAAATTACTTTTTTTTTTTTTTTTTTAAGAAGAAGATTAGAAGAATTCACATCTATTTATCTTTAGCTTTTTCTGAGGTAGGAGGGGGGGCAGGAGCACAGGAGGACAGGTGTTGTGACAGGTGTTGTGATTTGTGATTTGGGACGTGAGATGGGAGAAAATTAGTTGCATTGGTGTCACACACTCTGATGGAAAAAGTAACAGCGGCTTATTTCCCGAATTTCACCAGACGGCCTCAGTGGAAATGCTCAAGTTTGAACATGTGTGGTATACACAGCGCGTAGCACATTGTGTTACAATGTGTGTTTGTGTGTGTAGATGTGTGTTTGTCAGTAGATGGATTTCTGCAGTTGAAAAGTCATGATTGTCCAATCATCGCTGGATTTAAAGTCTTAACTGACCATTTGGGGTTGAATCTTTGAGGCTCATTCACAAATCAGAAATAATGATTGGCCATTGGCATTGACCAATCATAACTTCATCTGCAGTGTTTATTGCTAGATTTACAAAGATCACAGAGCAATCACTGAAGGATATACTCCAGCCACCAACAGGATCTATATTCAGTTTGGTTTACACCACACAGATGCCACATTTGGTTTGTGTGGTCTCAATTTTTATTTATTTTTTTTTTTAAGAGAAAGACACATTTTCAGGCATAATTTATTTCTGAAGTTATTTCTGTTCTAGAATATAGACACAACCAGACTACAGGACACCCAGTAAACCTCCCAGGCCTCCAATGCACCTGCTCACACAGTTCCCTTACTTCCTCCTGCCAAACCTCCACTACTACTCCAAGAACATTTTGCTATGAACTAACTAGCAGATGGTTCAAATCCCAGCCCCAGTGGACTTCTCTGTCAGAGGTGCCTTATATATGAGAATGTTGATTGATCCAAACCATCAGCATGAGATACAACTGTCTCACAAGGTTAGGGGAACATCTCCTGGCTTGACATATAGAGACAGATTTTCATAATCCTAACTTATTCCGCATTCAACGAAAATCCTTTTCCACAGATAATTACGAGAATTCACGCAGGAAGTGGCATAAAAAAAAAAAATCTCCATCAACCTTGATCTACCTCAAATGAGTCCAGTCTGGAATTGATATGGATAGAAAATAGCACTTTTGGACAGACTGGAGTTTTATTCGAGACAGTGTTTTAATGAATGAAACATTGACACTTTCTTCAGTTATAACTGAAAACTTTATTGGAAATATCAAATCCACTGTAAACTTTTTAATTTATTCTATCCCCATGCCCCTGGTCTGGTCTAGTCTCTACTCTCTGCAGGAGTCCACCCTCTGGTCTGATCTGGTCAAACCAAATCTGTGGTGCCGTCACATGTCTAGTTTGGTCTAGGAGCTGGGGGGGGGGGTTGCCCAGCTTGCTGTAGCCCAGTCCGTTTCTCATCACGAATTAACCAATTAACCTAGACATGGTCAGGTGCCCACACTGGGAATCAAACCGTGCCCTTCTTTTTGCAGGGTGGCAGCACTAGCCACTGCGCTATCGTGCTGCTCAAGGCGCTACATACATTGACATCAATTAACCTTTATTTATTCATGTGTAGGGGGGCTTGCATTATTAGTGCTAAAACAAAAACATTATTAGTTAAAACAAAAAAACGTAAAATGTCGGCCAGTTCCGTCTTATTCAGTGTTTATGATGAATTCAGTTTTTTCGTGATCACGGATTTTATAGGGCCCTATTTACTGAAATAGGGCCCGATTGCCATGAGCTTCATCGTGTGCAAGGTTTGCAAAATGAGGATTAAGCACTTTGGGAACCCATGTTTAACTGCACAATTTTCTTTTAATAAAGAGACACTTTTATTTTTGTTACTTAAGCAATATGTGATAATGTTTTTATGCAACAATTCCATCTAAACTTGGATAAATGTTTAAAACTTAGTAAATGTGAGAGGGACACTTTAATGTCTCCATTTGTCATTCTGTTTTGCAAAGCAGACAGGAGTAGATCATAAGGATCCTTTGCACTCCCATAGATTGAAGCAAAAATCATGAATCAAATTGTTTTGAATCGAATCGTAACCCCAAAAATGGGAATCGAATCGAATCGTGAGATAGTGAAAGATTCCCACCCCTAATAAACATAACAAGAAGGGATGGTGGGAGCTGAACGAGTGAGCAAAGAGGTGGATGATTAAACGAGGGGAAGGCTGGAATGTGGGCCAGCAGGGTGTGATAATCTGTCTCTCTGCCATCTATCCCACATGGGGTAGAGAGAGAGAGAGAGAGAGAGAGAGAGAGAGATTAAGGGGATGTGTGATGTATTCTGACCCATATTCGCACACAGTGATGTTTTGTGACCCACATACTACCTCATCGAAATACAATCCTAATTTAACATCGATATGAATGTGAGTGAGTGAGTACGCGTCTCAGTGTATTAAATCAGCAGCAAAATCACTGTTGAATACTTATAAACCACTGCAACATGATAACATTATAATTGGTCAACCCGCATAGCAGACGAGGACCAGTGTACTCTGAGGTTTTGGTGAGAGCTGAGATGCTCCTGGGAGCTCAGTGGGGGGAGCTAGTCAAAATTTGTGTTTTTCACTGAATATGAGAGCAGTTACAGGGCCGAAAAACGTTGCCTGTGGGGGACAGACTGGAACAAAGTTTAATGGACAGGCATTTTATCTTTGTGGTTTTCTACTTCTCTTTATAGTCAGACGTCTCTGGTCATTTATTATCTTTTGTGATCGTGTCTTTTCTGTCATTTTATAACTCTTTGAAGTCATTCTATGCCTCTTTGTAGTCATTTTGTGATTGGATTCACTGAAACAGTCGGTACATACGTAGGCTGTAGTCCAGACAGAAAGAGAAGATAAACTTTGGTTGTGGCTGTTGGGGGCATCAGGGTTTGCTCACATTTACCAAATTAGTATGAAATTCCTTTCCGTCACCGTAAAATACCACAGCGCAGAGTCTTTGCTTGAAGTCAGCAAAGTGTGTGGCTCATCACGTCCCTCACTGTTGCTTGGTTCATGCCACTGCAACTGTCATTCATCTTGATGTGCTGTCAACCTTGAAATGACATCAACATGCCTCAGAAGATAACTGAACAGATGTGTTTTTGCAATTTCTTTCCCTTTTTTTTTTTGATGTTAGTTATCCATTTCCAGTTCACTTTGCCAAGAGCCTTTTGTTTTGCACTATTATTGTTGCCCTAATTCCCCTGCGTTATTGCTGGCCACATCTTTACATACCCATGACCATCTCAATGCAGGGCAGCCTCCAGTAAGGCAGCCAATATGCATGGACTTCGAGTCTATAGAGCCGTTTTTAGAAAATACAGCTGACATTTTTAGTTTCTTCTGTCTCTTAAGTAATTCCTATTTTATCATTCATGTAGTGTTAGTTGTATAAATGATCCTTGCATGTATGAAGAGCGATTTAATACTCATATAGTATTTTAGCTTGCAGCTGTAGTTCGAACGGTATTAACAGGAAAAGTCTGTTCTGTAATGACAAATTTGTTACTTTGTTTTCACTGAACATTATGATCATGATCAGAAAACTTTCTAATGTCAATAGTGCACAAGCCACAATGTGAAGAGGTTAAGTAAAGTAAATTAGTTTCGTTATTATTTGTTTAGATGCTGGAGAGTTTTAACTCTCCTGTAGTTTCAAAGCAAGCTGCATGTGTGTGACATTCAGTTGCAGAGAGCAGTGAGACACAGCTTTAGCCTAGCCTGAGGTATCTAATCAGAGGTTTTATTGCTAACTTTAAGACTTATTTTCGTCTGGACAGCAACAGCAGTATCTGTTCTATAAACATGCTGTAACCGTCACTGGCTGACTGATTGATGAAGTTAAACTGACCATTGGTCAGCTGAATCTTGGAGGACTGAGTGATAGCATTCGGGTTTGGTTTCCCCATTGGTCACTTCTCAGACTCCTGTATATATACATATATATTTTCTTTTTCCAAAGAAGCATGAAATGTAACTTTTTGGGCAAACCATAGCTGTTTGTCATAGAAGACAATTGCTAATACCACCTCATTCTAAGTGCAATTGTGGACTTTCATGAATCACCATCCAACTGTCTCTCTTAGAGATAATTTAAGTACATATTGCCAGCATGACTTCTTCTAATAAGTAATCTTAGTGGGCCACATTTCAGTGACTATTTCATACCTGTCACCTTTTCCGAAAACAGCAACAAAAACACATATAAGCTGTTAAAATGTTCTAAATAAATGTAAGTAATAAAATATTGTATGAATGCAGAATAGGACAGAAACCAAAAAAAGGACTGACAGCAGGAGGAATGTAAGTAGCCTATGACATGGTCAAGCCACATACTTGGTCTTAACCTGTCTTATTCTCTTTCATCTCCTTTCCCTGCTACAGTGGTAATTCAACATGATTGTTTAATGGCCAATGCCCTCCCTCCTCCAACAAAGCCCTCCTGGCATTTGCTCAATACAACAACAGCAAAGATCATTGAGCACAAAGGATGCTCAGCATCAAGAGCAGTGAAAAACAGAGGGAAAGAGAGACAGAACAATGTATGTGAGAGAGAAATGTTCTGTGGGCCTCGCCTGTTGTCCTTTAACCAGGCTGTAGGAAGGTTAGAGCTTTTCCAGCACACTGCACGCAATTGAGGAGACATCTGTCACTTGATGCCACAGCGACAATGACATCTACTGCAAATAAATATACTGTAAATTCTCTACATCTGTAAATATACTACATCTTATACAGAAAACCTGCTCTTGACAGAATATATTACATATAAAGTCTTTTTTTTTTTTTTTATTATTAAAGCTCTTTGGATTCAAGTTAATTCTGTTATTTACTGAATAAAACTATTCTGTAAAGATCAGCGCCAATAAAAGTTCCTGAAATTTCTGCCTTCTTTTCATTGTATACCGTGACTGTGCAGTGGTGCTTAACTCAGTGCACTTACACCTCCTATAACCTTTGCATATCCAATAGAAAGAGTCACGTTTGACTTAAGACTTTCTGAAAGGGATATTTTTAGTGTTGAGACTCCCCACATGCCAAAAGGAAGAGCAACCTTGTTTCTGCAGTGGAATATCTCTGACATCACAAGAGCTTTGGAGAGTGGAGGTCATCCCACTGCTTCTGATGTTGAAAAACACGAATGGAGACAAGACTTATCATATTTTTATGAAGTAAAACTTCCTCCCTCAGCACAACACCGTGGAGGCTTATATCATCTATAACCACCAGCCAAAATTAATGTCAAACTAAACCTCTCTTTGAGTTGTAATGTTAAGGGAGTATGATCCCGTAGAAGAACAATAAAAAAACACCAGCTGAGAGGTTAATTAGCACCTGTGATAGTCGCAGCTCAGGTCAGGTGCAGTGGCAGTCTGAAGGGTTTTCAGTCTGCAATGAAAAACAGGGGGAAGCTACAGTCGTGACTCAGGAGACAGAGATGCCAGGCCCCAGCGGAGCCCTCATCTTAGCTCTAGATGGGAAAACTCAGCAGTAGAGCACACATTAAATCATCTCAAATCTGCCAAACAATGCGCAAAATTAGGATAAGTAAAGAGTGTCAGCTTCCCATACTTGAATGAAAAGCTGTTCCTCAGCTTAATGTCATTGGCAAAAAAATTTAAGTGTTATAAACTTCATGTCAGACAAAAAAAAAAAAAAAAACAACTGCTAATTGGGTGACAGAACCACATTGTCACAAAAAAGTGTCACTTTGACCGGTAAGAAAAATACTTAATGGGATCCTGACATTAAAATTTGGTAGTAGATAGAGGCAGCAAGGCAGCATTGTGGTTTGAGCTGTTGCCTAACAACAAAAAGTTTGTGGGTTCGGTTCCTGGCCCTGTGGATTTCTGTGCTTGCATGGGTCTCCTCCGGGTACTCAGGTTTCTTCCCACCGTAAGTCTGAGTGTCAGTGGTTGTCTGTCTCTGTCTGTCTCTGTGTGTTGGCCCTGTGATGGACAACTGGCATGTCCTGCATGTAGCCTGCCCTCACCCAATGTGACCTGAGATTGGCTCCAGCACTCCCCCACAACCCAGAAACAAATAAGCGAATGAAGATAAATAAATGAATGGTAGTTAATAGAGCAATGTCCCACTTAACACAGCTACTGGTAAGATGCTGGGAGGAAACATGTCGCCACGTGTCAGGAAAAAACAATAAGAATGTAAATCGGGAAACGGTCGTCATCCCTTCAGAGCTAGTGAGTGGCATTGGGTGAGGTCAAGGTACAAACTGGACAAGCTGTCAGTCTATCACAAGGTTTACATATAGAGACACATAACCATTAACACTCAAATCCACACCAACAACAAATGCACCAGTCAACCTAATGTGCATGTCTTTGAATTGCAGAAGGAGGCCAGGAGTAGCCAGAGGGGAACCCACGCAGGCACAGGGACAACATAAATGTTCACACAGAAAAGACCCAGGCCCCTGTGCTCTGGAACTTGTGAATATTTGCAAAATATAATGCTCTTGATTTGCTAGTTTCTTGTTGAAGACCAGATGATTAATCCTTGTCTTTTGTAGGATGGGAAATTTATATTTTGCATCCTTAAGTCAAATTTTACAGAAACAATCAAACATATTACATATTTAAATATAAATATACAAATATGAATATAAGTAAATATAAGAAATATGCACTCATACTAACACAATGTGTGTGTGTGTAATTTCCTTCCCACAGAGAAAGCCATTCATATAAAATGTCTTTGTCTATTAATTCTATTAGATTAGGAGAAGAAGCAAGCAAAGCGTGTGCTGTCGTTACCCAAAAATATTTCAAAAATGTAATTTTCCTCCCATTTTGAAGAACGTGGGGGGTGTTAGGTGTTTATTATTCTTTGGCTCCATGCTGCAGTGGAGATGTTTTCAATGCCACTTGAGCTGATAGGCTTAAAAATCCAGCTGTGTAGTTAATGTATCCTAATGAGCATCCTGGTCGAACTGCATTGATAGTAATAGGTCTGTGTTAACAGCTGAATTAGCATTCAGTCTCAAATGTAATAAAACAAATTGAGGAGAAGAGATGGCTCACTCTCAACAGTTTACACTTACTGAAGGCACCACATTTTCACATGATACAGTCTAATGTAACATTGTGGGCAATTTTTATTTTTTTTTACCTTTAAACAGGTAAACCAGTGATTGGTCCCTGAGGACTTTTTTTGTTTGTGCACGACAAATTGTCATGGCAACATCGACTGTCCCTTAAGGTCCATGGCAGCGGAATAGTGAAGATAGTGAAGGAGACTAATGGCAAAAAGGTTACTGAGGTTCAGGATATAATCAGATCCAGCTCAGCTCCTCGGCCCACACATGCATGCTGGCTTGAAGGTCAAATACATCTTATTAAGAAATACAGATGTTTTAATGGTCTGAAGAGTGTATCATAGTTGACATAGTTGTGCATGAAAATATATATTTTTTGACTTCTTTTCAACAAGATAATGTACATTTTAACAATTTTATCCACTTTGATGTTTGGTGTTTGCACATTTAATTTGAAAATAAACTAAAACTTTAATATTGTTCCAGTTCTAGCTAGTAAATGACTAAACTGGTGAATAGCGCCTGAAGAGTCTCCTCAACAGTATGTCAACTATCAGCTCCAAGTTTGTGAGCAGTGATTTTTGTGTTATATTCATTAATTCATTTATCTTCTACCGCTTATCTATTTCCGTGTTGAAGGGGGTGCTGGAACCAATTCCAGCTCACGTTGGGTGAGGGTGGGGTACAACCTGAACAGGTTGCCAGTCCATCACAGGGCCAACACACAGAGACAGACAGAGACCAACAACCACTCACACTCACACTCAGACCTACGGCCGATTTAGAGTCACCAATTAACTCAAACATGATGTCTTTGGACGGTGGGAGGAAACCCACGCAGACACTGGGAGAACATGCAAACTCTGCTGAAATTGGTTTGATAGACATGCAACGTGTATATCATTGTGGTTGACAAGAAACAGGAAAAGGAGTTATTGCCATTGAAGGTTATTCCCTCTTTCACTTTCGCTGAAAATTGTTGATGACCCTGCCAGTGGCCTGAGCTGAGTTTGTTTTTGTCCCTTATTGAACATCCTTCTCCCAGGAACTTTTTCTGACCTGGAGGTGTACAGTTAGCCAGTACTATGGTATATTTCATATTGAAGAGAAGGTGGTTGTAACTCATGATGACAAGCTGTCAGATTGAATCTCAGTGGCTGCCTGATCCTTTGGCATAATGTATGCAGCTAATGTACAAAGTGATGCAGCGTACACCGCAGCAGTCAATATCACAGTCTTTTAACCTTTATAGCTTGTGACATGCAAAAATAAATGGTGACTAGAGACTCTAAAATCTGCACTGACACACACACACACCATTTTTGTATATGTTGACCTTTAACACCAATTTACCTTTAAGCTTAACATCTGAATTGGGCACATGTTCTGTTATTCTAATTAAGTGTGATATCTTAGTAGATTTATCTTACATTTTCTAGAATACTTTTGTCAGCTCCAAAAGAAATGGGCCTTTCGTAGGCCTGCACCAGCACTTCATCAAAAAATGCAGACTCCTAATTAATTTCCATAATGATGAGGCTTTGTGTTGGCAGAGGAAAGAGTCCTGATGCAGTGGCCATGGCAAAAAAAAACAAAACAAACAAAAAAAACAAACAGCTTCCAGCAAAAAAGTGGATTCTGGTTAAACCCTTGCAATTGTGGATTGCAATGAAAATTCATATGTGTACGTGGGCAGATTTGTAGATGTATACTTTGCAAGGTAATGGTCCTATTCCTCTGTTTAAATTGGAATTATGGAGAGTCCATTATAAAACACTGTGCAGTCTTTTGGCATTTGAGGTATTTCTTCTCCGCAAGGTTGTTGGTGCAACATGCTTTTAGGATTTGTCCTGCAGCACCTCTCCAAACTGAATTTTGTGCAGTTCCGTAAAATAATTCACATCAGCACAGAAACTCTAAGGGTGTCACTAGGTTGTTCCTTGTTTCAGGATAAAAGTACAAGTGTAGATCTGCCTGCAGACAATATCAACTTATGCCTGAAAAGACAAAAGCAGCACGTGAAAAATATTAGAAGCAGAATCTATTGTTGATTAACTCACAGTAAATAAGGCTCGGGTCAACATTCAGCTCAGCACCAGTGTCAGCTTCCGGATTATGGACTGGTCTTTTGTATCACACTACAGTATACTGTATGGTGTGGGAGGTGTTGGCATGTTCCACAGTAAACTTTAGTGACAAGTTGTCAGAGTGAATTACCAATGTTGCTGTTTCATTATATATGAGCATGCAGTATGCCATATACTCTCTGACAAAGCAGTAATCAAGTGTTTTAGAGGGCAATGAGTGTTCTCATCGCTACAGAAGCGCTGCAGGCATGAGCCCTGCTGATATGACTTCAAGCAGGACACTGAATCATTAACACAATCTTTAAATTAAATGCCGGTTAAATGCCGGCTCTGATGGTTCTTGGCAAAATGAATTCCCAGATGGAAATTTGACATCTCAGCCATCCCGGCCTGGTAATTTCTTAGTTTGTCATCCTTCCACATCCTCACTGCTGTCTCACTCTAACCCTTCTGTACTCTTATGTACTGTGGCTCACCATGATTTAAAAGGTGCTGTTGAAATGTGCTGTTGTGTCACTCACTGTGCTGGGTTTGTTACATAGTGAATGTAACATACCTGAGTTATATAGTGAATGTTCACAAAGGACATTTTCACTGAGGCAAATAAAGTGTGACGCAGAAGATTCATGACATCCCTTATTACTGGGTGTCTGAAGATTCATGGCTTCTTGTTAACCTGCTTTCCTATGTTCATTTACACTGATTTATTTCTTGAGATGGGTGTGTAGGGCTAATATTTTTAAACTCTGAGACTCACGCTATCTACAGTTGCCAGACACACACTCTTTTTCTGCTGTATCTCTGCACCTGGTCCCCTAGTCCCCTCAGGATTTTTGAAATATGACGCTATCCCCATTTACTATAGTCCTCCCCTCTCTGTCATTTCTCGTGTTGCCTCTATCCAAACTGTTATGTGCTTCCCTTCACTCTCCCTATTGTTACCCAGCTCCCTGTAGCTCTTCAATTTTCATTCAGTTACAAGTAGCGAATTTCTTCTCTGTTTTTGAAAGGTGAGATTTAATTTTAATTTGAGTGGAGGTAGCATTTACTGTACCAATCCCAAAGAAAAAAAATTAAAAAACCAAAATGAAATGCTTTAGAAGCTTCACCACATCCCTTTAAAACTGGGGAAGGCAGTAATTTTCAATGAGTAAATATTTGCATAATCATCTTTGAGTGCAGTGTAATTCAAGTAGTAAGAGCGCAGTAAATGTCTGCTCCTTCTCCTCCTTCTGGTTTCTGTCGTTAAGGAATTCATGAGAGACTGACCAGTTATAGGTCTCCATCATCCACGCAATACTGCATTAAATTGACTAATCCTCTCTCACATTATAGTTGGGTGTTTGACTGAATCTGAATATGACAATATATAATGATTTTCTTAATCATTTTAGCAGTTGCATGTAGAGACAGTGACATTTTAAACAGCCAAAGATCAGAAATGAGAAATGAATGATTTGAGTATCCTGCAAACTCGATCTAGTGACAAGCGTTACTGTGTGACAATAGCAGCAATGCTGCACAAACATACAGTGTGCTCCCAGCTTAATATTTAATTCCTCTGCCAACTATGGCCACAGCCTCATAGCTGCATCTGTATTGAGTGTGAGTATGAAGCATAAACATCTGCCTACAAGTGGAGCCTTACCTGCCCTGTTTACATTGACAGTTTAAACAGACCAGCTGTGAACCAGCTGTTAAATATATGTGCATTGTTCACAGTTCACTGTCAGTTATCGATCTTTGTTGCTGTAGCAAAAGCAAAAGTGATCAAGTGTCCCTGAGTGTTTCAAAAAGGCACTTATGAATAAAATGTGTTATTATTATTACTACTACTATTATTATTATTATTATTATTATTATTATTATTATTATTATTATTATTATTATTATTTTGTTGTTGTTATTTTTATTATTATTTTTACTCACTCATAACAGCACAAGCGTTGAGATATAGCGTCGTAATTTTTTCTAACTGCTAGAATAAAACAATCAATGTAATTTCACCACAGTCTACTGGTAAAGTTTGGTTTATAGGATCATTTATGAACCATAAACACACTCTTTTACCACTAACCTCAAAATGAACAGAAATAGCTGTAGTAGTTGTATTGCACACTTTAGAGGACCAAAAGAAAGTGAAGCTATGAACATAACATATATGAACAGAACACACAGTACACAAGTCCTTTGACACGTTTAATTAGTTCATTTTCTTGTATCTTTTTCTGTTTGGCTGTCGTGGTTATTTGATATTTCAGTGTCATTTGTTTCGCATTGATTAGTTTTTTTTTTTTTCCAAACTATGTTTGCATCCTATTTGGATGAAAACAAAACTGTTTGTGTGTGTGTGTGTGTGTGTGTGTGTGTGAGCGTGTCTCACTGTGAATCAAAATCTGTAATTATAGATTTCCATGAGAGTTCCCCCTGGAGAGAGCAAGAGAAAATGTAGTTTATGAGAAAGAAATGAGAAGCGAAATTAAGAGAAAATCATGTTAGACAAGGGAGAAGGAGCAGATAAAGAAGTGTGTGAGAGAGGAGATGGCACTGAGAGACGAGAGAGGTCTGCTGGGAATCGTTTGGGTGAGAGAACATTTTCCTCTTCTCGGGAATCTGTGTGAAACCAAATTACTGAGGACAACAGAATTACAGACGCAGACATTCAAGGAGGGGAAAGATGAGAAATGAGCAATATTAAAGCACAGAGACTGAAATGAAAAAGATATTGTGAGTGTAAATCACTTAGAGGTTTTGATTGTGTCTCCTGCTTTACATTCAGCATGACGATAGACAGAAAGAGAGGATGCTGTCTCCTTCTGGGTCAGTCAGGGGCATAAATTACATGTTTTAAATGCTACATTTTGAGAATATTTCTACAAAGCCTTGCTCTCACAATGCAGGCATTCACCGTCACTTCACTGGCTTGGTGACCGCTTATAACTTACACTTTCAAGTCGGAAACCAGTGTTCTCCAAATTAAATAAATCAAAATTTAATCAGTAACATTGCTTTGTTTTTCTTCAGGGAAAGGTTGTGGTTTTGTTTAAAATGAGCACAATGTCAAGGTGTAGTGGAGCGCCGCGTTTGTCACAGTAGTTACAGTAATAAACATGCAGTTAAAGTTAGGGGATCGTTGTGATCATAACTAGAACAAATGAAGTGTTGAGAAGAGACAGGAAACAAAGAGCAGCCTCTATTGTTTTTCATAGTTTTCACAAATTTTTTGTTGTATAGCCCATCCACCATGATCTCTGTGTTACTGTAACACTGCTACCACAGTCATGATTGCTGTAGAGGGTTTTGTCTCTGTAAAACACCAAAACGCCAATATTCAGTGATTTTAAGGAATACATTTTCACTTCACTACATATACAGTAATTGTGGCATTTGGCCAGTGAACCCAGTTGCCATTGTTAAACCTTAGCCAAACAGATTTTTGATGCCAGCAATGTGTACTGTACTTGATAGAATAATGTATCATTGATTTTGCACATCGGAAGCGAACCTCCTCATTTGATTATATTTAAACCTTGAGCAAGTTACATAAAGCGCAAACTGACGATATTGAGTATGACTGCATAGTCTTTGGTTTTAGCAGGACCAAAGGAAAACAGAGAAAAAAATAAACGGGAGTTGTATCCTTTCCCCTCTCTCAGCAATGTCGTGAATACAGCTAGACAGATTCAGAGTGTCTGGTGCTAAGACCGATAAAGCGGGAGACAGGCAGGGAGAGGGTGGACAGGCAGAGCAAACAGATAGATGAGACATTAAGCAGAAGTGGAGAGGAACACGATTGTCTGTAATCCAATGACGATGACGACTGAGAGCGAGGGGCCGTGTGTGTGTGTGTTTAGGCTCAAGCTCTAATTATCTGTCACATACTGAAATGGAATAAGTCCTCAGGGAGAAAGAGAGCAGAAAAGATGGTGAGAGAGGAGAAGCAGGAGAGAGAATAAGGAGGAAAGGCTACGTGTACACAGGAAGACAGCAGTTGCATAACAAGACCTGATGGTGCACTACTGTCACTGTAAGGATAGATGGATGAATATCTTGACAGCTCAGCACAGGCTTTATGGGCTTTTTAACCTTTTTTCTAACACTTTTTGGTGTTGAAGCTGTGATTAACCCACAGTGCACCACCTTACCAGCAACAAAGAGCCAACACACAAAGTTAATTAGGACTTGATGAACATTGTATATTAAATAGCAGCTAAAAAGCCATAATCCAAAGGCACTGGCAGAAACTAAGACAGGACAAGTATTGGCAGATTCAAATTAATGCTAACGTTGCTTCATAGTTTGCCGTGCCTCCCACAAATTGTCAGAAAAAGAAAATTAAGCCTTTTTTCAGTCTTAGGTGACAGGTCTTGTATCTTCCTTTGGCTTTTCTACTTTTATCTTAACATATGGAGTCATTTCTGTCAGGGTGTTTTTCTTTTCCAATATGAACATACATGACACAGTGACAAACACACTCAGTTCCATTTATTTTCATCACCATGTAGTGAGCTCCAACCAGAGCCATGGGGAGTACCCAGACTGCCGCAGTGAGAGGGAGTCGGGAGGCGAGGCGTCTCTCCTGGTGTCTCCGCTGGTGGTGGCGGGGATCGTTATAGGTCTGGTCCTCTTCCTCTCCTGCATCACCATCATTGTCGGCAGCCTGCGAAAAGACAGTCGACTCCGAAACCCACATCTCCGGGCCAGCTACGGTCAGTCTGTAACAACGTTTGACTTTCATACACCTGCACTCATTAATCACTGACTCACAACCTGACCCTCAAGGACTGCGACACAAATAACCCTCAAATGATTATTAACTTATTACTGAAAGATTGTATGGCGTTCACATTTCACAGTAACACACAATCAAATCCATGAGTCTTTGAATTATGTGTCCACAAAATTGATAGGTCCCTCCTTATGTATTCATTTCTAATAGGCTAGTCTAATAAAGATACCAAGATTTAATTTGGTAGATTTCAATATATTTCTGAATTTAGGAAATATAGAATTATATTTTTATGGCTCCTGTTACTCTGAAATTCACTACACCCACAACTCTCAAAGCCCTGCTAAAGGCTTTGACCTGTTTTGACCTGTAAATATTTCGAGGCAGTAGGCAAACACTCAACATTACTTACTGTTACAATAGACTTAAAATGAGGTGAGAGGGAAAACAGATCACCATCCGTCCATCTCATTGTCCTTTGAAATCCTGCTGCAATCCTGTTTCGTCTTTGTATTAGTCATCATATAAGAGGCATCGAATCAAGTCTTGTTTGTTCTGAAAACATATATTAAGTGTACAGGATTAAAAAAAAAAAAAAAAACAGCTAACTAATTTACAGCAGAACAAATGCTTTATGTCTCTGTAGGACCAGATGGTTTTTCCTATGGTGGTTCAGTGGGAGAACTGAGGTCTACCTGCTTAGAAGACTTTCCTCCTGGTTTGGACTTTGACTCATACAGAGACACTCTGTCGCAGGTCAACAGCCTGTATCCAGACTCACCTCCACGGTAAGTGCTTTGTGGAGGTATTGAAGGGAGCTAAATGAAAAGGTATTCACTGCTCATGTTTGTATGAGGTCGAGTGAGTGAGTGGGAGAGGATGTGAGTGAAGGAGGGACGATAATGTTTGATGATGTTTCACTATTGATTGGCCCTCATGGTTCATGGTTTTTTTGTGGTGAAACTTAAGCAAATAAGAGCAAGCAGAGGTGTTTTCTTCACAAAGTTTTACACTTTTCCTCATTTAGAAGAAGATCTACTAAGCAGTTATGTCAAATGTCAAATACAAACTCTAGCTGACAGTTCAGTCTACAGTATGTCCCCTGCTGTTGTCTGTTCTCTTGGTTTGACCCTTCTTCAGCAGTTATCCATTTATTAGAGAGCACTGCTACCTTTAGTGCCCTTTGTGAAGGTGCAGGAATGGGTGTGTGTGTGTGAGAGAGAGAGAGGGGGAGTGTGTGAGCAAAAAAAAAAAAAAAAAAAAAGAATGAGAGGAGGAAAGAGCTTGCAAAAGGCCAATGTCATGGTGTTTTTGAGTTAAATGTCAGCTGGTCTAATTGGCAACTTTAATAATTCACATACATCCCTCCCCTGCAGATTGTGTGTGTGTGTGTGTGTGTGTATTAGTAGTGTATGTGCACTCTGTGTTCTTTTCCTGGTTCTGCCTTCGACACACTGAGTTTACAGAAATGTATCATTCTGAGGTTAATGCATTTCCCATTTTAAAGTTTTCTTCTGTTGAGTCTCCGTGATTGTCTAATAGGAATATAGTTTCCTGTAGTGATTGTAACAGTTGTGATTATTTCGCTTTAGTTTGTGAGACATTATGATGCAGATCAGCACTCTAAGTCACAGTGTACAATTTAAAACTGCTTCAAGTAGGAACAAAACAGTAATGAAATCATCAAACTTTGAGCCAGGAATCTGAGACTGAAGCAACATAACCATCAGCGTATTCAGATAATTTCATGTTCACTTACTTAAGGTAGATTTCCTTAAATGTTGATAACGCTTGTTTCCTTCATCTGGAAGGAAACCATGTAAAAAACGTGACAGAAATATTACATTTCTGTTAACTGATTAGTCAGGCTCAGTTTCATGGTCACCCCAAGAGACACAATCTGGCTGACAAATGAAGCCAACACATAAGTGCTGGATCTGGCTCAGAGGCCAGACAAAATGTTTTTGTGTCTGTAATTAAGCTCCCACTTCATGACAACTGTTTGGGGGTGAATTAACCTCTTTAAATGTTAAAACTTAAGAGGTCTATATCATTTTGGGGTAGCTCCTCCGACAGACAAAAGAGATTATGCTTTCCACCCACCAGCATGTAGCGGGGTCTCAGAACCACACACACCCTGAGTCTTTTCCCATTTTTTGATTAGCCAGGATTTAGGCAGAGTTAGACAGCCAAGACGATGACCATGAAAAACTGAAAAACTTGAAATTGATCTTCTGAATACTGTTGGTGATGTCCCAGAAGCTGTGTTACATGTGAGCTACTGTATGGCTCTCTCTTGATTCATGCTGTTGTAACAGCCCATTGCACAGTTCTTGCAGGTTTTTTGGCCAAACGTTCATCATGTTGAATATGAGGCCAAGGTTCTGTGCTGTGGACTGAACCCAAGCTCCGTCATGTCATTAGTGTTGTGGCAACACTGAATGCATTATCCTGCTGGAGAGATGCATCATATGGCAATGGACACACCTGGTCAGCAGTAGCTTTTAGGTTCACTGTGGTGTTTAAATGATGCCTGGTGCTGCAGGGACTAATGTGGGCCAAGAAGATGTTCCCATCTGTAATTACAGTTACCACCTGACTTCTGATGAAGCCATTCAGTGTTTAGAAAAAACTCCTTAACAGACTGATTAGTAGGACATAACAGGCACCATAACACACTGTTTGTTATTCTGTTTGACTTCAATTCATTTGACAACTACAAACAACATCAACAACAACAACAACAGGAAAAGAAAAGAAGGGGCGATTAAAGGAAAGAGGGAGGAGAAGAAAGAAAGGGGAGCTAGCGAGCTACGTCAGTGTTCTGGCAGGCAACCAGAGTGTTCTGGACAGCCTGTGTGAGAGCCGGACCTTTTGGCCTGGACAATGGGATGAAAGCCAGAGCACACACACACAGACGCACACTCCGAGACACATATTGCATATACATACAGATCAGATTTTTTGTTTACCATAATGCTGGCAGGTTGTTGCTTGGTTCCCTGTCAGCAAGCAGGTAGTTGCAGTCATGTGATGATCCTGCTGTGTGTGTGTATGTGTGTGTGTGTGTGTGTGTGTGTGTGTGTGTGTGTGTGTGTGTGTGTGTGTGCATGTTTGTGTCTGTGTGTATGTGCATGTGTGGGCCACAGATGGTTGAGGAAAACTCAGAGAACTCAGATCAACTGATCGCCTGCTGAGATTGTGAACGTTATGCTTCCGACACAAAAACACACAAAACACATATACTCTGTCTCTCTCTATCTCTTTCAGTCTGTCTCTTCTCTCTCTCTCTCTCTCTCTCTCTCTCTCTCTCTCTCTCTGACACTCACTCACTCACTATTGGATCAGCAGCTCACCTGTGGAGAGTGAAAGCTTCTGCTTCCTCTTGGGGAGAAGCTGGGCAAGCTTTGGCAGACACGCTTGTATACATGAACGCACAGACACACACACTCCCTTTCCTTTCTGACTTGTGTTCTTTAGAATATAAAATAAGAAGCAGAAGCAAGCTGTTGCATAGTTTAGAGAGTTTCAATAACAAGTTGTAAACACTGAACCTATGACACAGCACAACAGAAATACTCTGTCATGGGACCTAGAGCCTGAGAAAGTCTATTGAGTGGACATGTGATATCTGAGGGCTGATCTCTCAAGGAGCATTACTTTTACTGGTACTCAAATATCAGCAAAAACAATATTCATATTATCTATAGATGTTTGTTCACAAAACAGATAGATTCCGACTCTCTCCCCATAACGTGATACAACACACACCACTGCTAACTAACACATGCTTTCAATCAAAGTTCAATCAAGTTGATGTGACCTGACTCTCTATGCTGAAGACTTAGTGTTACTCATTCATCCTTGCCACATCACAACAACTCAAACATCTTCCTTTAACTCCTCTGGGTGCAGGCTAAACTCCTCAATAATGAGTTTCTTTGTATTTAGTTTCCCAACAACTTAATCACATTGTAACATCATGAGACTGTATATATCCATTAAAACTACTAAGTTCATAATTATATCGGAAAATGTCTGTGAAGATTCTCAGAAATCCATGTCATGGATATCAAAGGAAAGTTTATTAGAGGCCAACTGGATTTTTTTTTGTTGATTGAGTTGAAGATGTTTCATTTATCACTGAAGAGACTTATTTAGTTCTCACTAAATACTTGGGATGTTTATCAATGTCATTAATGTCACTTGGTTTATCAGTATTCCTGACAGGATCCCATGTACCGATCATTGAAGATAATATGATTCCATAAATCATCATCAATCGCATGTTGCCAGGTGCACATACTTGGTCAGAAACCCTTTGTAGTTACTATATGATGTGTAATTTTTCATTTTGCCGGGCAGTGCAGTAGGAGAGGTTTGTTGTTATATCAATTGCTGTTCATAACCACAGATTGTAAGTAGAGATGGGTTATACCAGAAATAAATCAAGGTCAAGATGGAACATTTCCAGCACTGCGGTGGGTCCACCGGGGAGTAGAAGTTGATGAGCTATGTGTTGGGTTCGTGTGTGAAGAAAGGAAAATAAATCACACTGTCAGGTGACTGGCAGCTGGAGCTCTTGGCCTCAGGCATGAGTGATCCACAGACTCTGTGATGTCACCCATAGGTTTCTGAGCAATTTTCAAGCGCAGAGTGAGATGCTCCCTTGCCACTATTTTGGCATTGGCTGACTTCCCATAACTCAGAGGTAATCCAAAAAAGGACAAAGAGGTCTAGAGCCTAGACTTCCGTTAATCCCAGTTTGTTGCAAGAGTAAACTCACTCACCTGTTCCCCTTAAGCAGCAGTGCCCTTATTTATGCAGAGCATAAATTTGCGTTGAAATTAGCAATTTTTATGTAAACCTGTTTATTTCTACTACACAGTGGGGCATTTTAAGATGGGTTAGGTTTATGGGGATTGTTTGGAGCCACTCCCAAGCGACCATTTGAGGAAGTGTGGTTTTTGGTATATCAGTGCTTCATTTTTCCAAACTAATGATTACAGGGGGCTCTGAGAGTTTATGTAAAATTTAATTTTAAATCAATAAAAATGCCTTTAGATGTTCATCCGTGGTGAAATACACTATTGAAAGATTAATATAAATAAACTAGCTGATGAAATACAACAGACATGTTGAAAATAATTTGCTTGTCTGTTACTGTTTCATACTATAAGGCCTCATGTTAAGTGTCAGGGAGTGAAGCAAGAAAAAAAGCGTTCACAATGTCTCTGAGCAGTCAAAGAACAGTGAAAACTTCAGAGGAAGGATGATGGTGGGCAGCAAGAATCAAAACTAAACAGCATAAGTGGCAACAAGAGTCTGGAAAAGTAGAGAGAAGTCATGGAGGCTTAATAATCAATCCCAAGAACAACACGGATGTCAACGCAAATTTATCATGTAGAGTGAAAGTCATGTTACCATGAACAGAAAGATTTATAGTACAAGAACAGAGCAACAGCAGACACAGCTTTCTTTTCTGGCCCCTTTAGTAATGTTATCTGATTAAACCTGTTAAAGTGCATGTAAAATTTTGTTTAAACTGTTAAATCACACTCCGGACTTCATGCTGGGAGAGCTTTTATGCTCTAAAAATCAAATTAACTCCGGCACAAGCCACATAGTATACACTCACACCCACACAAACATGCACCGGCGAATCAACCAGTGATCTATACGCTTCTCTTTCTCCACAGGCAAGTCACCCTCACACTGGTAAAAAAAAAAAAAAACAAGGACATGCCAGCTTTATACACACAGACACACACCCGTACACACTCGGACACAGAGGACCATATGCTGTACAATGTAGCTTGAGCTGTCCTGTTTCCAGCACTGTAGAGCGTCACAACCACTGCGTGAGCACATGCCAGAGGTCCTCCCTTTGTACTGACTGCTGTATCTGACTTTGACTTTCTTCTTTATATCCACAAAGGTTTAGGGTCAGAGACTACTTGGTTACAGTCAGGGAAAGGTCATTGTTATTGTTTAAATAAATCAGCACTGAAACATTGGCACATCCCAATTTAAATCCTTAAAATGTCCGTTTTACAGCACTGAAACAATTTTACAGTTTGTCTTTCTTTTTATCGTTGAAGGTAGCCCTGTTAAAAAGGCTGAAAACTCACATAAAGCTGCAGAGTAATTTTCTGTGGCATCATCAGAGACGTCAACCACATTACAATATGATCATGTAATTCATTGTAAAAAAAAAAAAGAAGAAGAAGAAAACGATAACTCATAAAAAGAAAGCAACATTCAGCCTTTCTTTTTTGTGGTAGATTAGTAGAGACCTGTACTGAGCCAGTGATGGAGTTAAAAAGGCTTAGGGAAAGCATAGTTAAGCCTTAAAAGTTGACCAATTTCATTCGTAAAGCACCTTGTATGCAGTTCACTACCTCATAACTATGCACTGGATTTGTCTTTGAAAAGTCTTATTTATGGCAAAGAGCAGTTTCAGAACACAGTGCTGCTTTATCAGCAAGAAATCAATTCATTCACCAAGTACATTCCTCGTGGACTCCGTCTGCCTTTGTCTAAACACTGAAGAATGCTCTTCTGGATATATTGCTTCTCTTCTGCATCATGTGTATGTCATGTGTATGTCTTTTGACCTCAGCTATAGGAGTGGGGCGGGTCAGACAAAGAAAAAGAAAAACGAAAGAAACAGGAAGATGAGAGAGGGAGAGAGGAGAGACTGATCTCCTACAACCAAATACATTTTATAAGCATAATAAGAATAGCTTCATCTTGTTGGGAAAAAAGATTCCCAAAGACTGAGTAGAAATAAAGCTCCTGCCGGCCCATCTAATTAGCAGATTCATTTATGGAATGTGACTAGATCTTAAACAGAAACAGACAGCAGAAACAAACAAAGGCCGACAGAGAAACAGAAGCACTCTCTATCTCCTCACCTTAACTCCCAGCATGGGTCTCAGAGGGGATGAATTATTTTCACCAAGCCACACCTTGCTAACAACGCACACGCACACACACATGCACACACACTCACATTTTAGCAGATCACACCAAAGTGTAAAACCCCACATTCATTATCTGGTGTGAGGTTTCTGCAGAAGCACAAGCCCACAGAGCTGAAGGCTGCAGGGGCGTAGAGGAGCTCATAGCTCCTGAGAGACCAAACACACAGGGATTTACAGTGTGATACAACACTTGCCAAACATGCCCGTCCTGCCCAGCACGCTGTTTCCCCCGCTTCCAATTTTCACCTCAACACGCCTCATTGACATGAATGTTTAAGGCCAGTTTCCCCAAGCAGAAGAAAATAATCAGCAAGAAAAGACTTTAAAAAATTGCCCAATGTTTTGATTTGTGTCCATGTGTGGAGGTGTGTGAGGGTGTCAGGGAGAGAGATTATATAACATTTTTGAAAAAAAAAAACAAAACTATTATTATTTCTGGAAGAAAAAAAAACTCTTATGCAGACTATGACATTTTAAGCTGAAACAATTAAGTCAAGTAAAGAACAATGCGATGTTTTAGTGAAGTCAATTTGCATTGTCTTTCATTGTCATTAGTAATACCTTCAGTCCCATGTGTGCTCATATCCCCGCTGGTTTAGTCAAAGCTTAAATTGGAACGAGTTCCCTGAACCAGCTGCTGAGTTGTTGTTTTTTTTTTTTTATTATTATTATTTAGTCATGTTTGCTCCATCTGGTTTGTTCAGGTAAGTGATTAAGTTGTGACTAAGAAATGAACACGTGGAATTAAATGAGCATTGTGTAGAGCGCACACTGATTTGCAGTGTAGTGATGGCTTTGTTATAGCTCTTTACATCATCAGACGCACATTTCAAGAACTGTATCATTCCCTTTAGCAGTAGGCATTACATCTGACTGACTGAACCTCGTACTCTCACACAGGCACACATGCCCCTGCCCTGCAAACACACACATAAACATGAACCATTAAACACACATTCACATTGCCACCCTAACAGGACTGCTTCTACACACACTGTACTGAAGGAGAAGACGGAAATGTGCGTGGCTAAAAAGAAAGGAGACGCAGAGTCAACGCATTGCGTACACACACATACAAACAGACCTGCACACCACTCGCATCACTGTGGTACCAGGCTGATATAGTTAAGCACTGTGCTGATTGAGTTACTCTGATTTATTGCTTCCTACCCCCCCACACCCCACTGTCATCTACCATTAGCTATTCGCACACAAATGCACACACTGTGATTTTATAATTCTCTTTTCTATTTCATTTTGTTCTGTTTTATGTGTTCTGTTCTCCTCTCTGTTCTCTGCTGGGGGAGTTCATCAGGAAAGTCTGCCAAAACAGCAGGAGGGAGGAAGGAGACTGTGTGTGTGTGTGTGTGTGTGTGTGTGTGTTATGAGGGAGGCCACTACCTTTATGAGTTCCTGCTGGTTCACCATACTGACACTGAAACATGCAGCATTTTCACATTAGTTTCGTTATAAGATTTAAATGTCCAAAAGCAATTACACCTTTGTTATTTATCTACTTAGTTAGATCTGGGTACTTACATCATCCTGAATCTTTCCAGAATTTTCCAGATCAGGAAAACTATGTAATTTTAATCAGGGGCCGTTTCATTTGGTCAACAATGACATCATATTGGTGTGGTGTTTGCACTATTTTCATAATGCACTTTTTACAGCTTTGCATTACATATTTGGCATTCAACATATAATTTCAATACATTTCAATGTGACATATTCCTGTAATTACCATGATATCATACAGACAGCTATTAAAAAAAAAAAAAAAACGTAAAGTGAGGGTTTAAATACATGCAGCAGCATCAGCTCTGGCAGAATTTATGCCACATTTGGCCTGGGTTTCACTGATAATGAAAGCAAATAATTGATTAAGAATTAAAATGCTATTGTGTGTTCATGGGGTCAATTATACAACAAAAATGTGCAAATGTGCGGGCATGAAGGCAGGTGATGTTTTAAGACTTTGTTATATAATATTTTTCACTGAATGTCATTTTTATGTTGCTGTCCATGTGTTGACAGATGAAAGTGGACAGCTGTCAGCACATCATTAAATCAGCTGTGACATAGATCACACATGCACATCTACACACATAAACACAATTCAATTGTATGAAACCACACAAAAGAGCTGCAAAGTGAGAACAGATGTGTGCTTTGGATATAAATTTACAAGTTCTCTTTTTCTTCTGCCTTTGCCTTTCTCTCAAACATAAGTAACATAACTAACTTTCCACGATGATTGAACTGAACGTTGTGTTTATTTTCTATCCTGGTCCTACAAGTTGCAGCTTTGTCTATTAAAAACAAAGGAGAGGGCTGAAACTTTCACAATCCCGGATGTCTGTTGCTGCTCTGGTGACATAAAAAAAATATATCTTGCATCCAAGGCAGGAATGAAGTATAAGTGACATTAATGCTGACTCTGTTACAAATGTTTCATTTTTCTTCTTATCTCCACAGTTACGATGAGTGTGTGGGCCCTGGTTCGACACAGATCTACATACCTACAGATGATCCGCCTCCGTACTCCCTTTTGGACCCCCGTCAGAGGGGGCCAGAGCAGGAAGAGCAGCCTCTCTATACCAGTCCCGATCCTTCTCCGTACTGTGGAGAGGCCTCAGCCAGCGCTTGTTGGTTCTCCCCCACCGATTATTCACTGGGACTGCAGGAGCATCAACACATCGTGTCCATCTCCTTCCCACTGGAGGCAGCACCACCATACGAGTCAGTGTTGGCAGAGCAGGGACACCCCCTCCCTCTGATGCCATGTGACCTTTATAAACACCAGTCAGAGAGAGGAGATGATGGCGGCTCCCAGCAACCTGGAGTGAGCCAGATCTTGTAGGACAATTGATTTAGTTTTCTTCACCTGCACCGTTGGTTGTCCCCCAGCTGAATTAAAAGACATTTGTGATGCGGGGCACAAAATGGCTGTTCGGAGCGGCTTGGACACCAATGAGATGTACACACCTTCCACACAGTTACTCAAACCTAATAAGGGTGAATGTCAGCGTCTCAGCGGACAGACACGCAGCCAGGACTCCAGCTTTCAACCTACAGTTTGTTTCTGGACAAAATGACAACTCACATCTAAATGTTGTTGTGCTGCGAAGTTGCTGAAACGTCAGCTTCCCTCATGAAAAGGTTTGGCATCGCTGTGAGGCTCCCGCAGACAATGACTCCATCTGATAATAACACTATTGTGTAGTTCAGTTTTACCATGTCTTGACTGTTAATCTCTTTTTTTTTTTTTTTAATTAGGGCAGATCCAATCGTCACGTCATTTTTGGCGTTCAAATACTAACATTAATTCATCTCAGTGTGAACATCAGGGTGACTGCGTTGACTGTGTGTAGAACAAAGACTTAGAACAATCTCGATGTGGTTTTTAGTAGTTGATATTAAGGTATACACAAGCACACAGAATCTCCCCCTCTCTCATTTACATTGGTTTGATCCTCAGCTATCAGTATGTTTACGTGTTATATTGAAAATGTTGTTCGGGTATTGTATTGAGAACAGTCTGCAGTGTGACAACATTTAGACCTGGTGGTGTCTGGGAAGAAAACAGAAAGTCTTTGTGATGAAATCCTCGGGAACAGCTGAATCACCCACAGTCCCGTCTTTCCTTTTGCATGTTTTCCCCTACGGTAATGCACTATGATAAAAACACTCACTGTTAAATGTTTGGAACATACATCTGTCATCACAGAGAGGGGATTTCAACTGTTCCATAAAGTGTCGTAACTATTTCTGCCAAGGGCTCTGGTTTTAACATCAGTGCTGTACCCCAGCAGCAAAATGTAGCTTGGAGCTCTTCTCCTATCAAGGGTTAGGGTTGATGCAACAGAGAAGTTACACATGAAACTGTAGAAACTGTCAACACACTGATGATTCACTGAAGAAGTGTCTTTTTCTTTTGGCTTCACTTGTGTTAAACAATAATGTTAGTTATTGCGGACGTTTTCTTTGTTACAGTAAACAAAATTGCGGCTGTCCAAACCAAATTTTTTGCATTGCAAATTCAAAGACACGATCTGACTGATATTTTCACTATTGAATAATCTCATAAATATTCTTGATTATTAAGTTCATTGTATAATTAACTGGACTATAGAATAGTGAAAAATACCCATTGCACCTCAAAATCTAAAGATTAAATTTTTCTTTCAAATAAGTCAGAAAAGTCATCAAATCCTCACAATCAAGGATCAGAAATTTGGTCCTGAACCTGAAAACTACATCAGTGCTAAAAATAGCTGTTGAATGTTTTGTTCAGTCAAATCTACTTAATTGACTGATTGAAATTTCAGGATTATCAGGATTTCACAGCTGCCTGAACATAACAGCAACATGGTAAATTGCTCTCACGGTGGAGAAAGACATGACCCAGCTGTGTTTTTTTCTGAGAAGCAGGAGAGCGAACAAGATGTGTGAAAGGAAAACCCAGGTTAACCTGGAGACACTAAGACCTGTAGACTACACGTCACCATTCATCCCCACTTATTGAAACAGGAGGTCATTTTAGGTGAAGCTTTAATAACATTGCAAATGTTCATAATTTTAGAATGATCTGTCCTGGTTGGTTTGTTTTGTGACTTTTGTTCCCTGATTTAATGTCTCTTTGTCTTTGTGTTACAAGATGTGCCTATTCAATAGCCCTGAGACTGTTAGCTTGAACTCTGTAGCCATAATATAATAATCTTGATGCAATTAATCCAGTTCAGTGTTTGGTTCTGTTTTTCTTTCCTGACACAGTTTGGAAGATCGTCTCATTAAATGAACCCCTGTCACATAAGTTACGATGGCAGATTTTGCTGAGGAGAAATGTCTCAAATGTTTCAAATTGTCCTTACAGCGATCAGCTTCATTTTGTCATGTGGTTCAGTGTCGCAACTAATGTCAAGTTAACTCCATAAGCCATAAATGTTGTCATTGTTACATGATGTAGTGAGGTTCAGTGTAAATGTTAACAGCTGTTTTCATTGCATGGATCAACCATCAACTCTTAAACCATCTTACTCTCTGTATGCAATTTATTTATTTATTTATGTTTTTGTTTTTTTGCCCGCCATGCTCTATGTGTCTCTGTCTGTTTGTCCTTTTCCCTTCTCTCCCTCTCTGTCTTTCTCCCTGTGGGATTCAGGGAAGATTTAAAAAGTTCTGTTGTAATGTCCACTGCCAGTTGCTTTAAACTCAGTCGGTTAAAAAACAAAGACAAACTCCATTTCACCAGCTCCTAAAGCATCACCACGTCAGTTACTCCCTCAGTCACTAAATTAAGGTGAGCTCTAAGCTAATTAGTTATTTGGTGATAATTCAGTCAGTGTTGGTGAACTGTCAAATTAAATATTTCCCTGTCATAGAATAGTATTTTATCAACTAAGTAGGATTTAAGTGATGATCAGGAAATCAGTCTGTTCAAATCAAACTAAATACAAAGAACATGAGAAGAACGTACATGTAGTGCACACAGCTGCATGACTTAATATATCGAAAGTCAATTTATGTTGTACATACAAGTGTTGTGGACTTGGCAAAAGTTGCAAAATGAATGTCTCCTTCTGAGAAAACTGACCCTGAGCACCTGAATTAGCTTTTCGACATTAGAAGAGAGAAAACTGGTCTCTAAAAGCACCTCTTACAGTATTGATTTTGTCATTGTACTTAAACACCTGCTCCTGGTTTCAGGTACAACCAAACCTTAGACTGCAACAATGTCCCTGTATTGTGTCAGTTATTAAGTAATTTTAAAGGCAAGTTCATGATATGTTCTGGTCATTTTTTTTTAAATAAATACTAAAATATATACTTAGACATGACCTGATAGACTTTTCCTATTAAGTGGCTTAGTTTTTTTCAAACAATACAGTTTTATATATATATATATATATATATATAGAGCTGTCTGCGTAAAACCATATATAAAAGGTTCAGTTTTAGAGAAGATCCCCCAAAAATATTAGAATTAATGATAATTCTGCTGAGATTTATGTATATAGCATTGATGACTGCACTTTATAGTTATTGTGCTTTACAAGACAAAATACTATTGAGGTGATTAAAAAAAAAAACATTGGGAGGAAGAGAAGTCCTGTGAAAGTGAGACAGAAGACTGAAATGGTTAAATTAATCATTCCAATAAACAGGTGAATGACTTCATGGGATACAGACCTATACAAATAAATATGATCATATATAAACTGACATACATAAATATGTCAATGAGAGATTTAAAAAAAAGACTGAAGAGCTTGAGGGCCTGAGGTTTGACTTACACATGTCCAAATGAGAGAAAATAAACAGAAACTGCAAAAAATTTCAATATCCAACTTCCACAGCATTCCACACTGCTCTCTGTGTTATATGTGTTATATATATATCTACACCAATTCTAATGTATGGATGAAAATCTACATCAGAAGAAACATCAGCCATGAATGTTGAATTAATACAGCAAACATGCTTCTTCATCATCCACCAGAGGGTGCTGGAGAGCTGCAATATAACATCTATCTTTTCTCAATCTATTTCACAGCACCCACACACACCAGAAGCTGGGTGCCGTATGAAACAGTGAGCAGTAACAGTAAGGGTTTATTTTTCTGTGCTTGTTTCAGGTGATGGGGTGTTTTAAGGCTTTATTTGTTTAGAGGAAAAGTAAAATGTAAAGATCATCAGTCAGACTTAAAAACATGAGTGTGTCTCCCTTTCCTGTGTTCTCCAGATCGCTCACATATTGTTACTTTTTCCAGCTAGTATAGCACTATCTGTTGGTGCATTCTCTGTAAGAAAATGCTATGTAGTTGTCTGACATGTACATCACCCCCATCTTTCCTCCTCCTCTTTTGTCTCTCCAGACAACAAACTCTGTGTATATATTAGGAATAGTGGTTGATGATGTTTCTTTATGTTCTGTATTAGAGACTTTGGTAAATATTTTCTTCTGTAGAGAAGAGTGAATAAATCTGAGCTCTGATCTCCATCAGTGAGTGGCTGATATTGAACACACTGTACACATACATTCACTTTTACTTCGAAGCCCATTCTGGGCTGAAATGCATTTTTTCTTTCATTCTCACACTCAGGTCCCAAAGGTGCAAGAGACAATAACTGACTGAATGAGACTTCTTTTCCCTCGGCAGCTCTAGTCTCAGCCCCTAATTGTCAGCTGTCACCACACGTTTACATTATAAACCCGTAGTCTTTTGACTGTTCTGTCCAGCCGACAGTTATGTGAGAATGCTGTAAATGCAGCCGTGACATTGAACAACAAATTACTGATCTTATTAAGCGCTGCAGTCGTAGATGAGTATAGATGGCTCATCATCCTGTAGGTTAAGGTCAGAGTGTGTGGTCAATACAGCATTTATGACAACAGAGAAGTCTCTCACGCAGTTCCCCAAACCCATT
Source organism: Echeneis naucrates (assembly GCF_900963305.1). Lineage (NCBI taxonomy): Eukaryota > Metazoa > Chordata > Actinopteri > Carangiformes > Echeneidae > Echeneis > Echeneis naucrates. The sequence goes on along the minus strand of NC_042525.1, from coordinate 16,420,931 downwards.
TCCTCGACTTAGTTTACAATAACCTTGCCAGATCCAGCACCTGTTCTTAGCTTTTTTCTTTAGGCATTATGTGAAGCCATCAAGTTTTCTAGCCCATCATTAATCCATGGTGCTCCTAAAAACAACTTCAATATTTTTCTCGACAACCCTAAAAAACTAAGCACTTATTTCCAGTGTTGGAATGTATTGAAGCTAGACATGCATCAATGAATTGGTTGTACAATAGTTGTTTTTTTTTTTTGTTTGCTTGTTTTGTTTTGTTTGTTTGTTTGTTTTTTACCTTTCAAGCTGTGTGGAAAAAAAAATATGTGTGATGGAAGCCAAATATTTAAAATTTGCAATATGAGACAACAGGACGCCAAAAAAGACTCCGTTAAAAGGTGAACAACATTTCCCACTCTTCATACATCCACTGAAAGTGCAGGAACATCAACGCCTTGGAGGCGATTTGACCGAAGAACGAGAAATCACATCATTTTATTGAAAATGTGTTGCCTTCAACAGGGAGGTTGTTTGTACCTGTTGTTTTACCTTTCTTTTTTTTTTTTCTTATGAAATGAATATTAAGTAAATAAAAAATAAAACTAAACAGAACTGAACTGGACTCCTTTCTGTTGGCCTTTGGCCCACCGACCTCAACGTGAACTCCACATAGACTTTACAGCAGCGCCCTCCAGTGGTTCTTGTGTGTTAGTGCACGACTGTGTGAGACAGCGTCCACCGACAGTGTCCCTCTGTCGGACGAGTTGGACCCGAACACCTGAAACAGACGCCGCGGGGAGCTGCTGCTCTCCGGCTGCCATCTGATCCGTCGGCCCCCCTCCCCATAATTCCTCCCCCTCGGTCCGCCCAACTGCACCACAACACGTCGCCTCCCCCCGGTGATCTCCCCCTCTCCCCGAGCTCAGACAGCCGCTGATCCGGTGCTGACGGCGGGGAGCACCATGCGCTCTTTAGCGGGACTAGTCGCCGTGGTGGCGGGCGCCAGTGTTTACCTCTACCTGCTGTCGACCCACCTCCCCCCGGGGCCGCCGCTCCAGGAGGACGGAGGAGTCCACGAGTACAGGTAAGGACTCCGAGTGTGAACTTCAGACCGTCTCATTCTGCATGAAACAAACACACAAAGAAACGAACTAAGTGGCAAACAACAGAGCGTGGACACAGATCCGCTGACCCACACTTTCACCTGTATCCGTCACTGTATTTACATTTTTCCTCTTCAAATAGTGCGGCCACAGTGATCAGTGGATCATAATTGAGTTAAAGGACAGACAATTTAACTGGTTTTGGACTGTCTGTCATATAAAACTATAATATGTTTTTCTTTGTGCTTTTAAAGTTATTTCATGAATGAAATAAATTCTCTCTCACACGTTTTATGAGAAATAACTGAAACAATGAGTTTGCTTGTTTTAGAGGCGGAGGCAAAAGGTGTTTTCACCTGGGTATGACTGAAAACATGTAACCGGGTAAAATTGTGGGTTCGGTGGATTAATCAGGTTTGCAGGTTTGAAAATCTCCTCCTGATCTCCTAAAATCAATCAGTGTCATCAAAGACAACCTCAGTGTCAACACTCACTCATTTTACCATTCGATTGTCTCAGCTGAAGCATTTTACGCCCCAGAGGATGGGAAAGAAACTATACATTAAAAAACAAACCAAAAAAAACTAACAAAATAACAAAAAAAACCAAAACAAACTAAACAAAATAGTCAATATGCTGTGCAGTTTATCTCTTTAGTCATTCTGTGAATCCCTCATGTCTATTTTGGAGAGCCCATTTTACAAAGTTAGAAAATAGCAGACTAATGAGCCTAGACCAGTGTTGACTAACTTCCTCCTTCCCAGTGCCTTCTGGGAACAACTCCCAAAGAGGCTGACTAGAAGTTAAAGCATTCCAGTTCAATCTTAAGACGTATTTGTAATCTGAGTTAGTGACTCATTTTGTGACGTCTTCCAAAGTCAGTCTGTTCTCCTGTTTTATCTGAGTAAGGATATATATATAAAAACAAAAGTGTTTAAAGACTGCTTGTCTGTAGGTTTTCCATTAAGATCATAAATTTGAATTAAGTTATTTTATTTATGGAGTCTTATGGAGTCATAGTCACAAATAATAAAAACTAACAATTAATAATGTCATTATAGCTGTAAAATATTTAATGTGTTTGAAATTCACGTCTCTTATTTCTCTCTCCTGTCAACTCAGTACACTTTGGGCTGATCAAATCACTGCTCAGAGTGTGTGTTTGTGTGTCTGTGAGAGAGAGAGAGAGAGAGAGAGAGAGAGAGAGAGACGGTCTTGCAACTGACATTTTAAAATATACCAGCCAAACAGTCAAGTGAGTCAAGTGTGAGATTGTCTAGGGATGATAGAATAACACTGACCAAGACACTTTAAGGCCAAGAGCAAGACCCATCTGTGCGTGCGTGTTTGTATGTTTGTGCACGTTTTTATGTCCTATTCATACTGATACTTATCCAGTCATTTAAGCAGAGCGTGTGGACACACCCAATCAAAGACATTTGTTGATGTCCAGTTTGCTCTTTCTCACTTGGCCGTTGTGTCTCTATTGACAGCTAAAGACAGCTAAAATGTTGTCTTACATTTACAAAAAAAAAAATAATAATAATAATGGAGGCATCGACAGGATATTTATATGTCACAATTTTTTGCTTAGAGTAAATTACAAGAGCACAAAATTAAACTGAAGCACTCACTACACGTGAATGTATAGCAGAGTATTTGCGTGCATAGAAAAACAGGAGGCCTCCTTTCAACACACAGGGACAGAATCTCTGTGCAGCCGGATGCACCTGTGGCCGAGCATCGGCAGACATGTCCAGACATCCAGTGGCGTATAAATGTAAATAGTTATGGCTGGGTTACAAAAAAAAACCCTGGAGATCACACTGAGGCCAGAGATATAGTTACATGTGGTTAGATTGCATCAGCGGCCTGATGATACGTAATTATCATATTAGCTCAGTAGTTGCTTGGTGTGGTGCCCTCGCATTATAATTGCCAATCACTGTAAAACCAGTAAGGGGATTATCAAACTGATATGCTGTCCTCCTCTGTGATGATAATAGTCTTTCATTCTTGCCATTCATTGGTTATAGTGAGGGAATGGAATCATCTCTATGTTATTATATCAAACATGAAACAGTAGTTCCTTCATATGGCTTTTAGTTAGTTTAAAATATTTGCCATTAAATTAAATGATTAATATTTAACACAATTGAGGGAGCGTTTTCTGATTCTGTTCTCTCTTTTTTTGAGTGGGGGGGGTTCAGACTGGTGGGTGGAGATTTGTGGACATCATGCCAAGACTTTTTTTTTTTTAATTCAGATGTACGTATGACTTTGTACATATCCAAGCAGTAACAGAATGCTCCTCCTTGGCTTTAGTAGAAGTGAGATTGAAAAAGCTTACGATGACATATTTTCCTCCTTAAATACTGTACATACATTCATGCAGGTTCACATTTCTGAGCACTTGCGCATCATCAACCTGCTGACCAGTGAGGGAACAGGATATATCTCCATCAGCCAGTAAGAACAGGGCATGTTGAGTGTCGGAGCAGGTGGTAGAGGGGACCGGTGTCTTGAGTTTCAAGGGAGGAGGGTGTCCGTTCTCCTCCCCGCTGTTTGAGTCTACAGGCAGCGGGGCTATTTCTGTCCCTCAATCAAATGTATCCTGTTACTCTCTCACAGACAAACACACACACACGCACACACACACACACACACACACACACACACACAGTAGCTGTGAGCTGGTTTTGGTTTTAAGTGCTGTGGTTTTGCAACATTGACCTCTGACCCTTTGAGGATCTGAATCAGAACAGTGAAGTGAATCACTTCAACAATCCCTCCAAAAATCTCCATGTAGACCTCACTCTCATTTTTTTACTTTTCTTTCAGCCAGTGAAATAGTCTCTATGAAAACGATCCTCTGACATCTGGGACACGTAACACTTTCTCTGGGAAACGTATGAAATCAGAATATGCGCGAGAAGTAGTTGGAACAGATTGTGGAAAACAGGACAGACCAAAAAAGGACCAGGAGGCATCAGGGTTTGAAAAGGATTTATTTTTGATTTCAGGTTGAATTGAAATTCATTCAGAACACAGGTGTGGTGTGTTTTGTGTTTCCATCCAGGCTGAAGTTCCCGTCAGACCTGGACGAGCTGCGGGAGCTAGCTGAGATGTTCAAGTTCTATAAGAGAGAACATCACAGCTACGTTCTGCTGCTGTTCTGTAGTGCCTACCTCTACAAACAGTCTTTCGCTATACCTGGCTCCTCCTTCCTGGTGAGAGGGACAACATCTCTTCACATCATCTCATCATTTTGCCCGCTGTAATGTAGAATGTCATAAGAGTTTTAATCGTATGGTTTCAGGAAAGTCACCTCAGGAGTGCTGAGGAATGATGCGCTGTGACTTTGACTCTTTATCCCTCCTTCTTCAGAACATGTTGGCTGGTGCCATCTTTGGGCCCTGGGAGGGTCTGGTTTTGGCCTGTCTGCTCACAACTACCGGCTCCACATTCTGCTTCCTGCTCTCCTCCGTGTTCGGAAAGCACCATGTGGTCCAGCTCTTCCCTGATAAGGTGGCCCTGCTGCAGAGGAAGGTAAGTCTGTCTGTCCATTACACTTACCCGCTTTTCCCCTCATGTCCCTGCTTTTTCTTTTCCCATTTTCTCTCACCATCTCTTTGTGCTTTTCCCTTTTCTGTCAGGTTGAGGAAAATCATAGCAGTTTATTCTTCTTCCTACTCTTCCTTCGTTTCTTCCCCATGACTCCCAACTGGTTCCTTAATATCACCTGTCCCGTCCTCAACATCCCTTTGCCTATTTTCTTCTTCTCTGTGCTCATAGGTGAGACAGCACGCACCTTTAAAAAACATGAGACAAAGTCAAAACGAGTATATAGCTGGAACTTCAATGTCAAATCCTGATTGATCCGATCTGACAAAATCGGATCTATCCGGATCATTTCTGAAGCAGTCTCTCCTTATCTCTTTGCTCAGTGTGTCTGACGTTAGTTAATCCGCCTGCCTTCCTCAGTAATAACGACACATTAAATGAAAGTAGGTTGTTTGCCGTCATGCTGGCTGGATCCTTCACCTCCCTGCAGCTCCAGAGTGACTCAAATAGTGACTGCTTCAAACAGAAGGTGTCGCACTGCTCCTGGTCTGCATCCATGCACATTCCAGTCATGTACCAGGTTTAATTCTGGTTTGTTTACAAAAAAAACCAACTCAAAATCTAGTCACTTAGAAACGCTGCAGACTGTAATGGAATCAGTTTGAATAAGAAATTCCAAGTCAGTGACGAGGCCTTTGGCTGACAGTCAGTCAGGGCACTTGCAGTCTAACCCCCCACCCACCCCAAAAAAAGAAACACAATCATGCAACACAGGGATACAAACATAATCATTGTCGCTCTTGTCTTCAGGTTTGATCCCCTACAACTTTATCTGTGTGCGCACGGGCTCCATCCTCTCAGAGATCTCCTCTCTGGATGACATCTTCTCCTGGGGCACGCTGGCCCAGCTCCTGGTCATCGCCCTGTGGGCTCTGGTCCCCGGTGCACTAATCAAACGCTACGGCAAAGATCGCCTCAAAGTGGACGGCATGGACAGCAACGGCACCAGTCAGGTTGACATTCAGCACGACCGGAAGAGACGGTGATTGCGGGCTAGTGAAGGCTTTTTTGGAGGAACTAAATAGGGGGGAAAAAAAAACCCCAAAACTCTCCACTGGTCGGCATGTGACCTTTTGTCTGTTCCCGCCTCTGGATTTTTGTAAGGTAACACCAGATGCTCATCATATGTATAATGGTAATAGTATGATCTGTTCCCAAAGTGTAGAAATGTCTTCAGGTCAGGTTACACCAGACCTCAAGGTTACAGTTTCCCAAATATCTCACTGCTGACACGCACAGCGGTCTTTGTCGGGGAGTCACTCCCAAATATAAAAAACAAGTCTTAAAAGTTACTGATCGAATGTTGCTCATGAGAGGGCTCATTCATTCATTCATATCCTGGGGAGAGAATTGTGTTTGAATGTAGCCAATGCTGATTTTCATTATTTAACTGCTGTTTTGTCTCTCAATGACACCTTCAGTGTGATCTTGGTGAAACAGTTGTTGACTGCGGTCATACTGGAAGTCCATGGCCGACCAAAGGCTGCCTGTAATGCTTTAATGATGTCAGATTGGACGTAGTGCCTTAAAGCGCTGTGTGATGCCTTTCATTGTACCTTTTCATGTTTGCCCGTGTTGTTAGGATAACTCACAGAAGTCTGACCTGCTGTGTGTCAGGTTATGAAATGTTAAATGCTCTTTGTAATGAATTTGCACTGCAGAGCAATAGAGGATGTCCCGCATTTATGGAGACATCTGTTCTGGCTTCTACACATATGCCTTTATGCTCTCATTTCTGTCTTTGTTGGTATTACAGTACACTCTGCTGGAGATTATGACAGCAGTCTTTTCACACTGTTGAAAGCAAAGACGCACAGACATCGAAGGTGCTGCTTGTGTGTGTGGAGGCCTGATTTCTCAGCCTTCCTCAGTGAGCGGGTGTTTCGTCTCAGTATCACTGGCTGAAGACAGTTTGAGTTCATTTAACTGTTCAAACATAGATGTTCAGCAAAGCTTTTTTTATCTTCTAATCAGTTTTTACACTGAACTATCATCATCACATTTTCCTGATGAAGGTGCCAACAGTTCAAGTGCAGATTTTTCTGAGCCTGCGCTGCATCCCATCTGTGATTACACACATTATCACCTTGTTGCTGCCAAGCACAATGGACATCTATCACCAGAACAGGGAGAAGTTAACCGACAAACTCCTTCACTATACTCTGTCCAGAAGATGCTATACGAATGTATGTGTTGTTTAGTTGTTTGTTAAAAAGTAGTGAATTTGTTGTCAAGGGAGGGTCACATCTTTTGCTCTCATGAATATGAGGCGTTCATATTGGTGATGCACTTTGTCTGTTGCTGTAATTTACATTTACATTATATTTTACAGTTTGATAAACTGGAATTGTACTATTTATTTTTAATTTGATTTATTAAGTCTAGGAAATAGTCTTAAACTGTAGCTTCTCATGGGAACGCAAGCAAAAAGGGGAACCTTATGAGTTTGGTGAAACTTCAGTGAGGACACACAGTGTAGTGATCACTGACAACAAAATGGTCTGGATCATCTGTTGTGTCTTTAGATATCCTTAACAAACCAATTTCAAGGTGATCTTTGGATATCAGCGCTTGCATTGTATCCAGACCTTTGTAGTTAAAAGTCAGGATCTTTCAAGGCCTGGAGGTCAGTCACGTCGTTCTGTTGTTGGTTCAAACATTTTATAAAGATGCAAAGTGCCAACTATCCAGTTTTGTGTTGTTTACACTGACAGCTAGGTAGATTATATTCAGGAAGTTTTGTGTGAGTGTGGTGCAGTGGGAGGCCTGTGTATACATGGGCGAGTTTGTCTGTGTGTGTTAACAACGGTGCTTTTAATTTTAAGGGCTTTGTGTGGAACTTAAGGTGAAAGATTTTTGTTCTCCTCTTTGACCAAAAGCTGTTAGGGAAAATTACTGCAATCTGCTCAGGGGAGACAGAGTCTGTAAAAATAAGGAACACAAATAAAAACCTGTTTTTATGACCAACACATTGTGCATAGGTAATGTTGATTAATTTCTGTGATACCATAAAATACAATCAATTCATTCAGTTTTGACTTTACATAAAAATTGACTGAGACATGAAACATTGGATTTTGGATGCAGACAGTTTATTTGTGACTTTAAGGTCACGCAGTCATTGACCCTGATTGAGAGCAACACACTTGGAAACAAACATCACAGTTACAACACACTGTCACCTCTCATTTTAAAATCTCTTTCGTTGTTTTCTCTCAGAAATTTCCAGCAAATATGTCACCGAAACTCAAGACATTTTTGTTCATGCACACAAACACGCACACTCACATACACACCTTAATATTGGCTGAGACTGGCACCCCATCACAAAATGAACTTGGTAAACACAAGGACTTGATGCGAATTGCATTAGCTTAAGTGTGTTTGGTTAGTTGTCAGAAGACATAAAGATGGAAATATATGCACACGTAGAGCATTTAGGCCGAAGAACAATTTAAGTTGCGTTGAAATTTTGCCCATTATTGCACTACTACCAATGTGACAAAAAGAAATAATGTATCATTGACCTTAGTACAATTTTGTGCACATATATCACCATCCATCTTCTACAAACCCTCCCTTCACACTGTGGACAGCAACTTCACAGACAAGAATTGGCTGTAGTCAGTCATAGTTGGAGCTATAGAACCTAGAAACAGTTCAGGTACAATATGCATGAAACTTAGATTAATCGCGACATCACAGACAAAGGGCTCATTCTCTTGAGGTTTTAGAAACTTAATCTCATACCTTGTTGGCTCAGCTAAGTTGCAGCAAAACAACATTACTGACTTCACTGTTTGGCTTCAGCGGAATTCTCAAATCAAGCTTGAGCTGGATTGGCTGAAAGGCATCTGTGCTAAATCTCCATCCTGCCTGAATTAATTCATTTACTAACAGGACACCATCTATCCCAAACAACTGCTTCACATTGACAGCCATAAACACAATAACATAATGCAAAAGATAACTCATTTTCCGCAGCATGATCACGAGACGAATATCCAATGAGTTGTATAATTTAAAAACATGATAAATGTTATGTTAGTGCAAGAGTTTCAGTGCTGAGCAGAAATGTGTGCTACTCTCAGTCATGCAAGAAGTCATCATAGACCAGAGTGGTTAAATGACACAGCGTGCAAAATATCAAATACTGGAAAAACAGGCAGCTACAGGGTGATTTCATCAAAACATGGCAACACACAACTCAAAAAGCAGGCAAGAACAATGCCGGCTATCAGTGAGAAAGAGCAAATCAGTTAACTCATCCTCTCTTAACTTGTCTTCTCACCACTGGCACACAGATGAACATAAATAACATGAGGGTGTTAAAGACATCAGGTTGATGAATGGGAACATAGAATTAAATAAAAAGGAAGGCAAATTTGACCCTCACAATATTCAATATTCATGGAAATCTAGAGAAAAAAAAATTGAAAAACCACCTTTCCATTACTTATTGGGGGTTATATCCTGTTCAGATCTTAGGGCAACTAAAATAAAAAAAAAATAATAATAAAAAAATAAAACTAGGAGCAAAACCAGCTCATTTCGAACAACAAAATAGGCTGAAATAAAAGAAGTCTCCAAAAAAAGTGATAGGAATTATTTTTTTCAAGAACCAGGAGGATGGGTAATTAAGCAATCAGCAACCCCAACCCTCATGTTGTGTGTGCGCCATGACTTACATGAGCTACACAAAGAGACTTCAAAGTATTTTAAGTAGTCAGAACAAAAGTTGTTCCCATTGGGACCACAGGGTGAGGCCTAAATGGATGAAAAAGCAGCAGACAACATGAATAACTTGAGATTTTGAGATTTGTCGAACAAGATTTGTCAAACAAATCAAATATGCAATGAATTGAAATGGGCCAGCTGATATGAATTTTATGGAGCAAATGTATCTGAATTGTCACAATAATACACTGTTTGCTAGCTTGATTGTTGTAAAGGAGAGAGCCAGAATTTATGTGTACCCCCCACAAAGCCTGTTTTCTCCTTCACCTTTTTTTGGTCTCATTTTTATCATCTCCTTCTGCCTAGCTTACTCTCTTCACCTCCAATCCGCTCACTTCCTTTCATGTGTTCTGGCGCCATCCTTCTCCTGTCCCTTGCAGGAAGTGGTACAGCAGCATAACTTCGTCCCTGAAGCTGTGCTGACCTGTCAGATGATCTAACACTCCTCCCTGCTGGAGTCTAACGCCATAGAGCTCTGCCTCAGCTCGCACAGAACACAAGCCCCGCTCAAGCAGCCAGTCCACCAACTCACTGCCTCGAAACGCATTTTCAAGATGGGACTGGGAATGTTGGTGGACATGGGGACCTTGTTGGTGCAGAGCATTTGCTGGGTCCTGGGCAAGGTTAGACTGGAGCTGGGAAATCTGCTCCTCTTGGGTATCTGAGTTGGAAATATGAGATTGGTGTTCAGTCTCAGGGTCTGGTCTGGGTTTGGATGGAAATGAACCCTGGCTACAGGATTCAGATGGATCAGGGGTTTGATGAATTTGATGGAGATTCTGTGGCTCCTGGTTTAGTTGCTCCTGAAGGTCCTGATGTATGTGTAGATACTGGAGCTGTTGGGAGGAGGAATGTCTCAAAACCCCACTCTCCTCCTCCAGCCTACATCTTCCTCCTTGTCCACCAAACCTGCCATTATCAGAGGAAGGATTCACCTGTGGAAGCACTCATGCTCTCCCCTGAGCCACTAGGACGCAATGGAGGTGAAAGGGTAAAGAGGCAGGCAAAGGAAGAAAGGAGGTAATAAAGGAAATATGAAGGAAACAAAGGAAAGCATAAGTAGGAGAAATAGGAGAAACAAAAATAGTGCAAAGAATTTTATGTGTTAGAAGAAAAACAAAGAAAAGCACCCAAGGATGATAAAACTAAATGTTTTAGTGTTTAGTTAGTTGTAAGTTGCTGAATCTCATAGTCAACATCTAAAATATTTCTAAACGAAACAAGAAAAAGGTATAGCTGCATAGCAGCAATAGTAGCATTCACAGATGCTGCTTCTTGTTAATAATTGCTCATGCCGGCAGAATTAAGCATTTACTGCAAAATTTAAAAGTACAAAACTGTTTTAAGAAAAAGAACTGCAAGTTGCAAAAACAACATGCAAAGAGGTTGCCCCGCCCTCCCCAAAAGAAAGTAACTGTAGAACAGGCACAAAAACAAACAACAATGATACCTGCGTGTGTGTACTATGTCTTGTACACACTGGTCTTTGTGGTAGCGGACAAACTGGGTACAGGTGAGTCTGACCTCCTCTGGTACACCTGAAGGGCTCAGATCTTCAATGTCCCTACCCTGCCACAGGCTGAGCAACCTAATACAAACACAGACATTGTTCTAAAGTTGCGTCTTGGATTTGATTATGGATCACATAAATCTAGAAACCATGAGGAATGAGTTGCTGAAGATGCGACTCACCTTTTCTTGAATGGTAAAATGATGAGGTGTCTATCCAGACCAAAGACTCCAAAGGAAAGGAAACCCTGGGCGAAAAAAAGGAATGTTTTAAACCCATGTGACGCACACTCTCACAGACACACACACACACACATGTCCCCACTATACTCCTTGGTACCTGTCCATAGTTTGCCACAGCGCAGAAGAACTGTAGTTCAAGGTAGAGTCTTCCTGGATCTTTGTTAAACAGCCACCACAGACAGCTGGAGAGATTCTACACAGAGACAGAGAGAGACATTCGCTGATGAGAAAAAGTAACATTCATCTGTGCAGCAACACCTACTGAATATTTCATCCTCACCGCAAGCAGGCTAACAATGAGTAGCAGACAGAGTAGAACATGTCGGACGGTCTGTTTCTCATCAACGGGTTGAAGCCCGGGTGGCGGCAGGTTTAGTGGCTGCTCTGAGGATGAAGAATTCTGCTGCTGGCCATCACACAACGCCCCGCTGCAGCCTGAAGAAGAAAAGATACAGTCCTCCTGTAAGACCAAGCTAATTTAAAAACATTTCTTATTTCTGTTACAAATGCACAAGGAATATTCAGTGGACGGGAAATAAAATGACAGTTTGTTTAATGTTACCTGTGTTGTTTGTGTGCTCCCTTTGTGTACTGGCTATCATGTCAGGTATGGTCTGGACAGGTGAGAAGCTGTGGAGGTCTGAAAGGATTATTAAAAAAAAAAGAAAAAAAGAAAAATCACTATGGATCATCTGGATCATTAGCATGGTCTGATGTTTAAACAACAAGCAGAGGGCTAATTTCCATATAACAAACTACAAGTATCTTTCCAGAACCAAGCTACCTGAGTTTATGCTGCAATCAGGTGAATTAGCCAATGGTGTCTGTTGTTGTGGATCCTCTGAGCCCCCAGGGGTCCGCAGTTCCTCGTTGATAACTGTTACTGCAGCTCTGCTCAGGGCCTGGTAGCCTTGCTGCTCCCTGTCTCCCTGGCTGAGACCCATAAGAGATATTGCACCGAGCACTAGGCTGACCGCAAGCACCACCGCTGTACTGATTATCTGGACAGGAAGAGTGCAAGAGTGAAATTCTTCGTTGAAAGTAAAACAGGAGAGTGAAGACGATGTGAAAAATTACATGTGGCGTTGGAGCAGGTGCATTTCTAACCTGAGCTCTGCCATAGAAGAAGGCCGAGTCCATTGTGTCTGTCCTCTCTCCTAATATGAGAAGAGCTCCAACCATAAGGAAGGGGACCCTAAACACACACACTCTAATCAAACCAAGTGAATTCCAGATATTTTTTAGACACCAGTCCATCACAGGGGCAACACACAGAGACAGACAGAGACAAAACATCATTCACACTCACAGTCAGACTCAGACCTACGGGCAATTTAGAGTCACCAAGTCATCATCTTTGCATGGTGGGAGGAAACCCACACAAGCATGGGGAGAACATGCAAACTCCACACAGAAAGGCCCCAGGCCAGGAACCACACCCACTGCCTTCTTGTTGTGAGGAAACAGTGCTAACCACTATACTGTCATGCTGCCCATATTAATTTCTTTCAAAGAAAAAATATTTTTGCTCGAGAATACTCTGTCATTAAGCTCTGCCAACTTACCCCCAACCCAAAATCATGAAGACTCCTGGTCGTAGTCTCAGGAGATCATCTCGGTTTGTTAAAGCCAGACACAGGGGGATTAAGCCTAAAAACCAAAAAGAAACACATACAAACAAGCACCGGTGGAATCAGTTCATTTCTGCTTTGAGTCAAACAATTAATGGAAATGGATGTACCCTTAATTACACTTGAACATGCAAATTTACCTGTCCAAATGTAAGTGCTGTACAGAGACCCATAAAGCAGAGTGAAGGTGAGTATTTTACCAAGTAGATTATCCTCTTGTTTCACCAAGAAGTTCCACAGGATCATACTGACACACACCAAGAACTAGAGCAGAAGACAGTGCAGGAGGTTGAATAGGAAAATGAATGTGGGTAGGCAATATACTTGAATCACATAGAGATAAATTAACCCCATCATTATAACAAAAACAGAGGGTTAGGGTTAGGCCTGCACATAGGCCTGAATGTGAATGTGAATGGTTAATATGGTCTCTATGCATCAACCCTCTGTCAGCTTGCATTGGCTCTACCCACCCTCAAAGATAGGTGGGTAGAGCTAATGGATGGATGCGTGACTGCTGAAGCTCAGCACTTAACACAAATAAATTTAATCGCTTAGGCTTCAAAATAAAATGAGCTGTAACAGTAGACTGACCTGAGCAAGGAAAAGGTTTAAGGCAAAGAGGTGAGGAAGTCTGTTAAATTTCCTGCTGAGTAACATCACCACTATGGTCCATACCTGAGAGAAGAAACAGCCATATGATTAAATGATTACACATTTTTATAACTATTTGGCAAATCACTCCAGAACTATGTTATCTCTGCCTAGCCTTATTCTTTCCCTAATGAAGTCTAGAAATCAGTTTTTCATGTTTTTTCCCTTTTACTTTGTGTAAAAAGCAGCTTGTCTGAACCTCGGGTGGATATTAAAACACTAGTCTTAATACACAGTTTGGCAAAAATCACACTTACCAGTGCTACAAGGCTGACAATGCTGATATTGAAGCTAACATTTTCAAGCTCTGTCACCAGGGGCGTCGGATCCATTAGAGGGATTGTTAATAACCAGGCCGACACATACATGATCGGTGCAGATAGAAATGTACTGATTACCATCCCTGATGTCACCTTCAGAAAAGGATGGAGAGAGATTTACAGTTTATGGGTTTTGTTGGAAGGAGATCTCAGCATACGACATGAATTAGGGACATCATCTGTACTTACCACCTCTAACTCCATGTTGTAGTGTGCAGCATAGATGGCCACGCTAGGTGCGGTGGGGAAGACTCCATATAGGAAAGCAAAGTTTGACAAACTTGTGTGGTTGGCACTTGTGCTGTTTACACCTGCATCCAGAATATCAACCATGTCCTTACAGACCAGTGGCATCACCAGGCTGAAGAGAGGAAAAAGAAAAAAAAAAAAAAAAAAAAAAAGAAGGCATTTTTCAGCAGTTCTACATAATGAAGATCAGACTGTGGAAGGCCATCCAAATGCATCCAGCTTTTACTACTATAATTACACTCTAACGTGGTTTTGAACAACCTTCAATAGTAGAGGAAAGATATTCAAGCAATCAAATATTAGTAAGGCCATCCTGTAGAATATTACATCCACACACCACCACAGTCCTACTTACAGCTTGGCTGTGATAAGGAGTATCAAGGCAACTCCAGTGTCTCTGGTTAGTTTTCTAAGCTGGCCGACCTGCAGGAGAAACACATTAATAGGTTATTTCACTCTGATAATGACCATAATGTTATCACTGGTTTCATGTGTTGAAATAAACTTATGTGGACTAAATTCAACCTAACTAAAAATCATTACATCTTTCATTCAGCTGCAGTAAGTCTTAGTTATACGAAAGCTAAATTCAAACTAACAAAATCCTGAGCTAAATTAAGCTTACCATTGTGAGGCCGAGGTAAAACAAGGCTGCACCTCCAAAAGAGTTGGCCAGGCCATCTATGAACTCTGACAACACAGCGGGAATTTGTTGGCCCAAGGCAAAATGAGAGACAATTCCCACTATCACCATAAACACTATTGGGTTCTTCAAAACCTGGAGAGACAAAAAAAGTGTTAAAACCTCAACAGAAAGCTAACTTCAGACAATAAAAACCGCACAGATTGGACTTGCAAGGTACCAATTTGCATGTCAATTTAAAAGTGATTTGAGTGCTAAATTATTGTTAACATCCACTCTGAATATCCATCCATCTTCTACCACTTTTCTGTTTCCAGGTGCTGGAGCCCAGCTCACATTGGGCAAGGGGCCAGGCCATCACAGGGCCAACACACAGAGACAGACAGAGACCAGCAACCACTCACACTCAGACCTACAGACAATTTAGAGTCACTAGTTAACCTAGACATGCATGTCTTTGGACAACTGGAGTACCTGGAGGAAACCCACGCAGACACGGGGAGAACATGCAAACTCTGCACAGAAAGGCCCCAGGCCTGGGAATTGAACCATCGACCTTCTTATTGTGGGGCAACAGCGCTAACCACTATACCGCTGTGCTGCCCCTCTCTGAACATGTATATAATTATTAATCTCTTTGTATCACCTTATGCACACAATACCTGTAAGACTACAACTCCAAGGATGCCAAGAGTGCTGTGCTGTACATGGCTGGCCTGCCTCCACCTCTGCACCTCACAAAAGGCAAAGCCAATAGGATTGAGGAGCATGAGGGAGACCGGGGCAACTAGATAGATGTATTGGAGGTATTCTGGATATGTACTCCGATACAAAGCGTCAACTGGAAAGTTAGAAAAAGAGGGTGAGATAGAGAAAGTTGCATACACCTTGTGGTTGAAAGTTTGTTTTTTTTTAATTGACACTTTGTACAAATAGTTTGAGTCAGTTTTAATGTCAGTCTCACCTATAGGGTATCCCAAGGCAAAGTCATTGCTTTGTGTAGCAAATATTGCATACAGACCAGCCTTGCTGTACCTGGTGTCTGGACTGGCCACCATCAGTGTCAACACACATACTAGCACAAACACTGTCACCTAAATATGGGACAGAAGCAAAAAGTTAGGCTTTGCTTGGTTATTAGGCTCTATATCACAGTGCCATCTCATCCTTTCAAAAGGGCTTCCACAAAGAATAACCCTAAATCACGCACTGTTTGTCTGGATTTATCTCAAACCAACATGTACATAAATATTATCAAAATGTGAACACAAACTGGGGCAAATGAAAAGACACCGACCTTAGCCACCAGGACACTCCAGAGAAATGCCCAAATGACATCTCCAAAGTCCAACAGCACCATGTTCTTAAAGAGCAGAGCTGGAAGAGCAAACTTAGACACAAAGTTCCCCAAACCCTTGGCCTGACTCTCTGTGATGATATCAGCCCTGTACACAGAAGTGGAAGAAACAGCCATGAACACAGATTGGATATCTTTTTTTAATTTCTCCCCCACACAGTCTAATAGTATAGTCTTAAAATGAAGGAGACAAAACAATTGGTTGGGGGCTGCACATTATTTCCCACTTGTAAGAAATTCCACTTTCAATGGGATATTACACTTTGACCAAAGATTTTATGCATCTTATTTATGCAAACCTACCTTCCAGCTATGTAGCCACATAATATGATGCCAAAGCACTCTAGGAGAGCTGGGAATAATTTGTCAATGGACATGTGGGGCCCAGCAGCTGAGCCTGCAATAGTGTTGTGGGAGATGTTCTTCCCATGGATCAGCACATAGTTGTTTGCAGTCTCCATAGTGGTGATGGGCTGGAGAATATCCAAACTGGAAGAAGACAACATGGGAAAAACACAGACACACACACTATCAATGACAGGCAGGAGTGGGTGGAAATAGCCAAGCCGACAACACACAGTGGCAGAGGCAGAGTGAGAAACTGAGTTTCAGCTCAAAGCAGCCCAGATGAATTTTTAATCCAGAAGGAGGGACTTTAGTCAGGGTGCCCAGCCTCTGTAGCTACGCTCCTGGACGTTTACACACCGTTAGCTTTGTCTTCCTTCAATGACGTGAGATTTCTACAGTGTACCGACATCGTAGCTAAGTGGCACTGATGTATGTCACGTCACAGAGCCTCAGAAACTCCATGCCCCCCTCTCCCTCTGCGGAGGCGCTGTGGTCACCGTCAGCTGCCCGTTAGCGTTAGCCAGGTACATGCTAAAAACACGGGGGGGGGGCTACGCAGCGTCAGTTCAACCGCAGGGCGCCATGGTTTAAATCTGCCACAACTGCCGCCAACAAACGCACTTGCCGCACAAAGCTCACCTTGGTTTCTTAGAAGATCATGTCTGCTCGCAAAAAATACGGAATTAAACCGCCTGCCTAGGTGAAGCAGCCCTCCTCGGGATAAGAGGCTGCTGACTCTGACAGCTGCTCTGACAGCGACGCCCTGATAAGTGACTGACAGCCGGTTCAGCCAATCGTTGTGAAGATGCGCTTCGAACGCCAACTGGGATTGGATGGCTGTTAGGGCCGTGTGGCGCTGCTTTCACGTGACAATGAGATGAATAAATCTTTGGACCTCTGGGTTGTATTTCTTTTACAGCCACATATCAAACAGAGTGTTCCTAATAAAAAGAAACGTCAGGCGTTTTTCTCGTTTGTTAAATACGTCTATAATGAACCATAGACCGGGATGAACAGTTTTTTAATCACAGTTTTGGTAATTTCCCATGCCTGGGAAAAATGTCTAATACTTAATGCAACCCTGAACGGTTCAGGTAGACTGTGAGCAGGATTTGGGCCTGCTGGACTCCGCATTAGATCTGAGTCCAAAGTCTTGGCCACCCGCACTGATCAAAGTAGTTCTTAAACTCCATTAGAAAAAGCAAAAACTACCCAACAACTTCTTAATAGCAACACTTAAAGCTACAGAGGATCTACTTCAATTTGACCATTGGCATACGCTTTTGTTTTTCCTTTTAAGCATACACAACTGATATGCATATTGGTCACGGTCATGTTGTACACAATGACAGGAATGAAATCAAACTTTTCTTACCTTGATGCAGATTATTTGTTAGATAAAATTAGATATTGTTTACAAGTAGGCGGGGCTTTTTAATCAAACTAAAATCCAGTCTTATACACTGACAGTTTTTGTATCAAATTGTTTCCAAATTTTATTGCACAAACATGTAAATGCATTTTGTACATGTGATAATGAAAAAAAAAAAAAAAAACAACAAAATAAAAAAAAACAAAAAAACAACAGTCTCTTCATCAAGATGCTGACTTACGTGTTCTTCAACATAAGCACATTTTCCCACAGATAGAGAGCATAAAGCATTTTAAAGCATTTTATTTATTTATGTAAATGAGTGATTGTCTTAAAGAAAATGTTTCTTTGACCCACACGTGGCAACAATGTATACCAATAGAAAAGACCATTTAAAGCAGTGCTGGATGAAGCAAAAAAAATAAAATAAAATAAAAAATAATAATAATAATAATACTGCACAGTCCTGAATCATAACTTCCAACAATACAGTCCTTCATTACCACTTGATTAAATCAACCAGGCACACAACAGGTCTTCCTAATTAGCCAGCACAGCTTTTTTTTTTTTTTTTTTTTTGAGACAGCATGATAGTTGAATGTTCAACTGTAAACCAATGGTTCCATAAACCCATACAATGTCCTTTAAAACCTCTACATCATAAACATCCTGTCACATCTAACCATCAAATGAAAAGTACCAGTCAGTGGTTCTAACAGAAACAGACATAAGTAAATACATATACTGTGAAGGCACATGTGGCTTTGGCAAACGAAACTTCTGCGTTTCCCCTGATCTTTCGTGCAGCGGTGTGAGGAGGTTTGGACCATCTTTATTACTGTGGCTCTGCATCTGTCTAGGGGTTGTCTCTGTGATTAAGACACTTTACAAAGATAACTAGTCCACATAAAGTGGAAATCCAGCTGCATTGCTTCAGGTTTTACATTTTCAACAGCAAGAGGTCATCCAATCCGGCTGAACAAGCATATATACATAATTTAAGGGACAAAAGGCTAAATCCTTTCATTCTTTAAGTAGCCCGAAAGTACAATCCTGAATAGAAAGAGGCACAAGAGAAACACTGGTTTAAAAAACCATAAAAAAAAAAACCCCAAAAAAACCAAAACAAAACAGATATAAACAGTTTATGAACACAGTGAAGGAAGAAACTTTTTGCATTTTAAGCTCTGTACTGTTGCAGAATGATAACCCCAGGATTTTTAATGCCATCTGGGCTGTGTAAACAGGCTGGAAAAGCCACATGTGCAACCTCTGAACTTTGTCAATAAAGAGTTTGGATTCTTTTTAAAAGCATTGTATGGAATCGAGCAACCATTGTGAGCAAAGATAGCATTAGTTAATAGAACCGGGTAAATGTTGATCAAGTTTCATGAAAGTACTATGGTTTGTGAGTAATTTATAATTTCATAGCAACCAGATTTGCAGAGTCCACCAAAGCTCATCTTCCTTCCACAGCATGGTTGTAAACCTAAAAAAAAAAAAAAAAAGTTTTTCCTAGTACCTTAAGTGGTACAAAATTATTTCTCTTCTTATTTGAAGTGTACCATAGTAGAAAAAGGCTTTGGTCTGTGAATATTGCCATGCTGCTGCTATAGAGGCAGGTGATGGAAACTCCACATTGTGCCTGCCCCTTCACTTGGTCAAACATACTTCAGGTCCATTTTTTACAGGTTGCTGTCCACACACAAATTAAATGCCGCAATTTAAAACCAAAGAGCGCAATAAAGGACAAGAAACAAGCAGCAAAACAGACAGGGTAGGTTTCAGGTGTTGTTATAGCCGTGACATCTTCTTCACCTGGGTACTGGAGGAAGAGGAGGAGCTCCTCTTTCCTTTTTACCAGGAACTGCAAGGACAAAAAATGTTTTCTTTATTGTATGATGGATTATTATCCACCAGGTGGCACTGTTTAACAATCAAACTGGTACCTCCACTGACCTCACAGGTTAAATTTTATTTGTCTGTCTGATGAAAAATATAGTATGTACAGTGTTTTGTATTCTAGAATTAAAGTAATATAATAAATAAATGTACTAAATAAATATACTTAGGAACTCGGGCAGAATATGTAGAATATATAGACTTTTCAGGCCGCTGATAAACTCAATTAAGGTCATTCCACAAACTGAAAACTGCACATTGAAACTGAGAACTGGAATAAGAACATATTTTCTTGTGTTCAGAAAAAAAAGAACATTTCTTAGATACATTTTTATCCAAAACTCGCATAAACTATGTTACAGTAGTTACGTGTGCATGTGTCTGCCTGACCTTTGCCATCCGTCTTTGCAATCTTGCTGGGATAGGTCTTCTGAAACGGCATGTAAGGCTCAGGCGGAGGAAGGTCTGACACGGGATGAAAAGTGAACCTACACTCCCACTCATCTGTCAGTGGAAAGAAAGGGAGCTCAATGGTTCTCTTATTGCACAAACACAAGTACATCGTAAGAGTCGGTCACAAATTAGAGCCATCTCCTTCAAGGGATGGCGAATGAAGGTAAAGTGACTTATGTAGAACAGCAGTAAGTACCTTTCACTCTCAAACTTGCTTTCGCTGGTTCATGGTGCATTTAGATTTACAGTACAAGATCTTTACAGTGTACTTTGTACTTTCCATTTCCCTTCAAACTTCCAAAATCAATGTTCCTATGAGCCAAACTGAATCCTTGAAGGACCTACTCACCCTGTATCTGGTTGTGGTGAGAGTTTTGGAAGCCATTACCCATGGGTGGCATTGGGGGAGGGGCTCCTCCGGTCCCAGGCCTGTCGGGAGGGAGAGGAGGTCTACTGCCAGGACCACCACGAGGGGGTTCTGGGCCAGGGCGACCAATAGGCGGTGGAGCTGGTGATGACCTTAGACTGCCCCCACTTGTGCTACGACTTGAGGGAGGAGGGGGAAGAGGCCCTTTAATAGGTAAAAAGAGAAATTGATGAGTTACCTGGCAAGTAGAGGTTCCTGAGGATTTACAGGAACCATCTTTAACATTTCTCTTTCTTTTTTTTAACTCATAGTTTATGTACAGCTGTACTCTAGACTTCAGCTAACTGGTCAAGGCTGTTCACCTGTGCGTGTTGTCGACTGGTTCCTCCCAAGAGATGGAGGCCTCTCATTTGGCGGAGGAGGGAGAGGCCCTGTCCGGCCATGAGGTGGAGCTGGCCCATGGCTGGAAAACAAGAAACTGAATTTCACTCCATGTTTCAACTCCCAAAATTTCATCTGCAGGATTATCACCTCATTCAACAGCTGCAGCTACTAAACCCTTGAAAAAGGCACTGAAATTCCTGAATGGTACAGTGACTCTGTTCTGCAGCGTCAGTAGGAGACTGTGGCAGCACTGGGAGCTCGCACATTTTAAACACATCTAAGTGTCTCAATAGACATGGCAGATAAAACTGAAAAGGAAAACTGTGTTTTACATAAAAATAAAAAAGCACTGATCAATTTAGATGGAATCAACAAGAAAGTTTACATGGTGTGTTATTGCAGCAGAATAGAACACTGTTAGATTGGAATCTACTCTAGTCGTGGCCAAGCCAAAAAAAGACTTAACTGTCAAAGACATTCTCAGCATCAGATGCCTGACAGGAAATGCTGTATATATCTTGCTTCAATGTAACTCACCCACTACCATTAAACAAATACAACAAAAACATTCTCCTACCTGTTGAGTGAGGTGTTTCTTTGGGGTAGACGAGGTGTGCTGAGGTCATCACCTCCAGCTGGAGTGGGTGGGAGAGGGGGAGGGCCTGGTCGCCCCGGTGGGAGAGGAGGTCCAGGACCAGCTGTGGAACGAGGGGATGAAGAGGAAGGTTTGGAGTTGAGAGAGGGCGGAGGAGGGGGCATGTCACGGGGCATAGATGGCCGGTGTCCTCCCAAAGGAGCTGGTGGTTGTTGGGGTCGGTCGTCAGGTAATGGGGGTCTCCCTCCGGGTGCTGGTGGCAAGGGAGGGCGACTGCTGTTGGGGGGCGGAGGAGGCGGGGCAGAGAAACCTGGTCTTTGCCCAGGTGAGGAGCCTCCTGGTGGAGGAGGGAGAGGTCCATGTCTTCCTGGCAGAACACTGGGAGGTGGAGGAGCACAAGCTGGGCCGGGTCTGGGCCCTCCAGGCAGTGACGGTGGAGATGGACCCCCACGTGAGTGGAACGACTGAGTTGGTCTAGGGGTGTTAGGTATGGGAGGGGGACCTCCTGCAGTGTCTTGTCTTGAAGAGAAATTTGGCCGACCCTTAGGAAGATCAGGGACATTGTTACGGGCACCACCAGGGGCTCCTGGGAGTTTAGGTGGGCCAGTGGAGCCACCTCCACCAAAGGGTGTGGGGCCACTAGAGCGGCCTCCTGGGGGAAACACAGGTCCTCGGCTTGGTCCTGAGTCTAGAGAGGTGAAGAGACGAATATAACTATGTTAGCAATTGATTCATTATTAAAATGATTCCTTTTTTTGTTTGTTTGTCTTTGTTTACCAGTGGTGTCTCGGTTTGCTGCAGACCTAAGTTTTGGCATCCCTCCCGCAAACAGGCCTCCTAAACCAGCAGGAGCCCCACCACCAAAACCTCCACCACCACCACCACCACCTCCTCCTCCTCCTCCTCCTCCTGCTCCTCCTCCTCCGCCGCCACCTCCTCCTTTGGGTTCTGAGAAGTTTAAAAAAAAAAAAAAAAAGTATTAAAATTAATGTGAGGGATACATTTTCTATTTAGACTGCTATCTATTCTTTCAGCATTTACTTAGAAAATTTATATGAAAACTTGACCCAGCAGTGCTCCATTAACCATTGAGTCTCACTCGTGCAACTTATTGCTGCCTTATATAAACAGCTGTTATACTGCTAACTAATGTGAATAATCTGGCTACAGTAACATGAGATATTGAAGAAGTCTTGACTTACTGTCCAATACGGGTGCACTGCGGTCATTGGTGACAGTTTTCTTTAATCTGGAGCCTTTGTTAATGTCTGACAACAGAGCATTCCTTCCCTGCTGCTCTGAACGACTTAGATTTGGCTTCTCTGTGTTGGCCTGAAACAGAGTAATTCCATGATGAGTGTAAATGGAAAACTGTAGGTAGATGGCATGACAAAGCAGAGCTCCATATAGATCAAACAGGAGAATGTGTCAGATCACATAATTAATCCACAAGAAGTCTCTGCTGAGCTCAGTCAAGAGGAGGGGGCTGCAGATACGATTGGACACATTGATGGACAGACAGATTGACTTACAGAACTAAACGTGGGAGGTGGGGGAGGTCCAGGGGGTGGTGGGGGAGGTGGCGCTGGCATCTTGCTCTCTCCACTTTACTGTATCTGGATTGAACGCCTCACCCTGGGGGAGAGATTACACACTGAATGAAAAAGGACAATAGAAAAAGAAATCTGCTTTATAAATGTGTTTTGTTTTTTAGCAGTTGCAGTTCTCCTCACATTGCAGTCTAAAGTACCCTCCAGAGGTCCAGTAACCACACACTTTAGCATGAAACTTAACCACTACAGCTGTTATAAACACAACTGAGCTAAATATTGACTGGTCTGGAACAATTATGACATCGCGGCAAAGTCAATACAGTTTGTTCATAAAAAGTGGAAGGGGGCAAAACTTACTTTCACTTCCTTCCATCTGTGGATAAGTGAGAATTTGAATATTAAGGCTAAAAGAAGAAAGGCTCCTCTACTTCCTGGCTCCTGTAAGAGCATATATGGCAGCAAAGCTGAACACAGCTCAACTTTTGCCCATAACGTGCCTTCAGAAAATAAAGAGATGACATGCCTGAGCAGCTCTACAGGAAGAACTGCTCTTATTAATTTATTCATTCATTCATCCATCCATCTTCAACCACTTATCCATTTCCGGGTCACAGGCCTGCTCTTGTTATTGGTAGAAATTGTGACTTTATTTTAATGTTTTCAGATCCATAAACCATAAAAAAAAAGTTTCCATTTACATGTTTTGGAGCGAAAATATAATGTAATATAAAAAAAATAAAATAAAAGACAACACAACACCTTTTCAGGAAGTGATCACAATGCAGTGAATTCCCAGATGGACTTGCCACCCAGGCACAGTGGCCCACACATGGCTTTAAATGTGTCAAAAACAAGTCTCTTATCAGCTGATGACAGTAATTATAGACAGTTACAATAAAGGTTTCATCAAGGAGGAAGTTGAGTTAAGTTCCCTAAAATCCTTTCAAACAAGCTGTATATAAAGTGTTTAACTGCATAGCGACAGTTACTGTTTCTAATCTATCCTAACACAACGTGTAGCAAAGAATCTCGGGCTTGAATCTGACACTGCGAAGCACAGTAGGCAAAATAACCTTACTAGTGGCATGCGTAAATAAATAAATAAATAAATGCTGATTATAAATAGCAACTATAAAACCTACGTTTTACAGGCCTGAAAATCACCAACATTGTAAAACAGTCTGTCAGGTGAAATTACTTATGGGAGAGAAATCACCTACCCAATCAAAACTGGTGTTTACACACCTACAACTAATGCTGAACTGACTTACCTTTCATTTAGTCTAAAGAAATAAACTCAAAACTCGTGGTTAATTGTAAATATAGGATTCTTACTTTAGTCTATCAGAAACCAGTTAGAATTAAAGCCCAGTAGTATCAGTTTACTCATTATAACCTTGGTGATGAGAGTTAATTGCTCAGGTAAAGTGGCATCAATTACAAAACCCATTAAAGAAGCTGTGAGAGGAAGAAGCAACTTACACCCTTGCATGCGTGCAAATTTATTCCAAAAAGAATTTTATGATTTATATGACCTATATGCACCCGCACACACTCAGCTTGGCCTCTCACTTTATCTTTATTCTCTCACACAGACATTCAGATCGTTCCTCTAGGGGCCTCTTACTTCCTGTATGCTGCTGACAAACAGGAAGTCACCAGGCAGCTCCAGCACCGCAGCCATCCGGTTGCCATGATGATACCTCTACATCTGAGCTACGTATCATTTTTATGTTTGCTGCCTCCTGTTCACTTTCTTTTTTTTAAACTGTGCATCGTTTCAACATAATGTCCCTTGATGACCTTTCTCTCTCTCTCTCTCTCCTTTCCTCCCTCTGTTTGCACACAGTCTTGATGAGCAACAAGGTTTCCCACCTTCCATGTTTCACATTTTATGTCATTTCAAAACAAGAGGCATTGGCAGAGGAGCAATAGACAAAAGGAACAGAGTAAAACTGCTCTTGCATGACACCAAGGTGTGTGAGAGCAGCGGAGCATTATGTTACAAACCTAAAAACACTGACTGCAACAATAATTGTAAAGAAGCACAAACAAAGTTCAGTCTTAAATATATTTCAGTGTGGTGGTAAAAGCTAAATCAGTGCTAGCATGCATAGTAATAATAATGTATATTATAAAGATCAACTTACTGACATTTAGAATCTGACATGATAATTCATGGGCCCGATAATGGACACAATGCACATGCATTACTTGTAAAAGTATGCTAATTTCCTTTACATACATTCACATTTCCTTTACAGTTTTTGGAGCAACCACTAATTCAAATTACACCTTTCTACTTTCCAGGCAGTGATACATAACCTCATACAGGCTTTTTTTAACATGTTAACATATTCCATCAAACACCTCATTGCAGATCATGGACAAGGACGTGTTACTGCCAAGTACCATAAACAGCTACAGAGAAGCTTCTCACAACCACTTTGTCAAGCAAAATGGTTCAGTAACATCAGTGCTGCTGCTAATTCTAACTATCAATACCATTACTTTTGGTTAATGATTTCTATTTACATGTCAAAATCAAGACAAATGCCCAATAGAAGTCAATAGTCTGTTATTTACTTATATAGCCTATAAGTAAATATGTGTGAAGTGTTGTCAGATAAAGTAAAGCATAAATAAAGCCATTAACCTCTAAACACAACATTTCAACATCATTAGAAAACAATTAACAAAACATGTTCCTTAAAATAATTTTTTCATAAATTTATCATAATCATAAACATCCAGGATACGAGAAAACCAGATTAAACAATCTTTGTTTCTTCATCAGGGTCGGGTTTCACGTGTATTGGAAGTACAGACGCTTCTATTTGGCCTCCACTACGACGGAGCTCTGCATAGCAGGGCGATATATTTCTACCACCATGTAACTGCATTTGAAATCATGATGTCATCTTGAAACTCAGTGCACCGCTGGCGGTGAGAAGAGGTGTGAGAGTTAGGTTTGTTTTTTTTTTTTTTTTAATCCATAGACCTGAGTTTATTTCACAGTTAGTCAGGATATAGACACTAACGCGTTAACTCATTTCCTGTAACAGTGTTGAAATGACACCAACGTTGACACGACTGCCGATCTTAGACCAGGACATAAAGCAAGGGAGGAAAGGAGGAAATAATGAGACCTTATCAGTGAAAGGACACTGTGATAGAAAACAGGTGCTAGATGCCTGCACCATCAGCATCAAAATGAATCTTCATGGAATAACTCAGTTCATTTCTAAATTGGCTGTCAGTCAAAGCAATATTTGCAGATGACACAGCTCTGTATGAAAGACATCAACTTCCGCCAGAGGAAACAGGCTGGTGTGTTGAAATTTAAAATGCACGAAACGTCCTTTTTTTCTCAGAATAACACAATACACACTATACTGACACACACATTTATTTCTCTTAGACTTTTTTTCACAAATGTGTTCGAATACATAATACTGGTTAGTGAACACCTCCTCTTCAATGTCTCTGATGTTGCTGGACATTGGCAGGAAATGGACCACTGTCAGACACACAGAGGAACAGCATCCCAAAGATGCTGGATGAGTGGCAGATCACGAGATGAAAGACTATTAGTATGTGCTGACACAAAAGGGGACAGTGAAAACATGCAACATCTGCGGTTGTTGAGTTATATGATAACATTACACATCTTACAGTGGCTTTTTGTTGTGACCAAGTCAAACCACACCAGTGCAAAAAACCATAGTGGGTCAGCATCTAGATATCACCCAGCATGCAAGGTGGATGAAGATCTTGGCAAAGGTGAAATGTTTCGATTCCCTTTTAATTGGGAACAAAAAAGGAAAGGGTCGAATAAACTTTTAGCACCGTGATTTGCATGGTCTTCTGGCAACTCCAGCTCCACAGTCCAAAGACATGTGCTTTAGGTTAATTAGTGACTGCAAACTGCTGGAGGTGTGAATGTGAGCACAAGTGATAGGCTGGCAACCTGAGTGTACCCCATCGCCTTGCGTATCTACTGGCCCCACCCCATCTAACAGCCCTGTATGGAGAAGCAGTATTAATAATCAATGGCTATATCTGCCTCATACTCATGTACTTCTAATATCAAGCATTCACAATGGCTGCTTTAAAGGGAGAGAGTGCAGAGGAGAGGGATATGAGGGTTTCCAGGGTGTGGATGCTTTGAAGAGGCTATGTGAAGCCAAAGACACACTGGATCTGGCTCACACATGTTTCAGTTTACAGATGGTCATAAAAAGGCTTCTTCATCCTGCTACTGATCCTTCTGTGCTCTATGACCTCATTAAAAAGTTTTTGTGAATGCAAACACACACACACCAACAATGAATTTAAAAAATGAATCACATCAAATAATTGAAAGTGATTCAAATAGTTTTAAGAATCAGAAAAACAAAAAAAGACTGGTTCCACATAGAAACATGATGTGGTTTTGACAGGGGTGGGGGTGAATGGAGGTGAAAATGTCTCTAAGTGGAAATCTACCCTTACTGAGTGAAAACTCAACTCCTTTCAAGCTGTCGAAGCAGTAAATTTTCCAGTAGCAAAAACACAACCAAACACACTGTGTAATGTAACACATCCTTTAAATACACTATATTTATAAAAGTGCCTCCACTGGACATTATCAAGAACAATGGCTAGGCCTACTGCTCATTAAAAAAAAAAAAAAAAAAAAAAAAAAAAAAGATCAAAACCTAAGCTGACTTAGGTGGAAGAGGTAACTGTAGATATTTTGAATGTAACCCAAGGTAGTAATAAATGTGTCTGCTGTGCAGAACAGTGCTGAGTAGCTAAGCTAACATCCTGTGGTGTGCTCACATGCGCGCACACACACACACACCAGCTGAACCTGACGACAAATGTGGTCATATTGCTGTTGATTTAGTCTTTGACTCAGAAGGTTAATTTTACCTCTTGAACATTCAAGTGAATCAGAAATGCTGAATGTGTTTCGTGGTGGTAATTTTTACAGATTGGCGTTAAGAAACCTTTTGTCTTTTAATTTAATTAATTTAATTTCTTTTCATTTAAATACTTCTGCGTGTTTGCATTTACACTGCGCGTACTGTCCCTCGACATCTGTTTGCTTTTTTCCCCCCATCTTAAACTGTGTCTGACAAGATGTGGATGAAGCATTCCCATGGCTGAAGCAATCGTGAACAACAACCCGTTTTAAACAGATATTCTAAATCGATTGCGCCACTTAGCCCTCAGAGAAGCACTTTCTACCACAGGTTTCCACCACAGAATTCAGTACATTACAATTTTGAGTCTATTATGCTCATTTTGTTCATTTTATGTATTTATTGGACAGTTTTAACATGAATGTATTCTGTTGCCACAGCCATTTCCACTCCCTGGACTTAATCACTTCAGAATAAGGTGTGTGTGTGGTTTATGCATCTATGCATGTTTTACATACATAAATGTTTTATGAAAATTGCATAGATAATGTAAAGTAGACAACTAGTCCCCTCCGTAATTCTGATTAGCCAAATGCAATTAGCAAATATAGCAATGGCCATTCTATCTATGAAGTCCAGATGCAAAGTGAGGCCTTTAAACTGTTGGTTTATTGTAGAAACCAAATGAAATCCTGACTTTGTGAATCAGAATAAAATTTTGAAAAAAAAAAAAAAACTCAGATGATGTCAGCACTATGACCAAATCACATACCAGGACTGTCAAGTGAAGTAAGGCGTCAGGTACCAAAATAAACCCGTAAAGAGCTTTTGAAATTTGAAAGAAATTTTCATCTGAATGTTACTTTTCAGGTAGATCACACTGACCTCTGACCATTCTGTGGTGCTTCACTTTGTAACCAACACCCACAATGCAGTTAAAGTGAAAAACCCAGGAAACTTCAGCTCTGATGAAGTAGATAAGGACTTCTATTAAACAGATCAACTACTAATCACGACAGTAAAACAGAGGTGGGTACTGTAAAGACATGCCACTTGTCACGAAAGGACTTTTTTCACCTACAGCATTGTGACACTACAGCATGGTAGTGGAAAAAGCCATCGAGTCTACAGTACTTACTCAATCTGAGTCCATAGAAGAATCAACAGTATATTCAGAAGACAATAGAAGAAGGAACGTAGCTCATTCTTCATAAAAATACAAAATATGAAAAGCAGCCACATACAGCTGAAAGCAGAAAAAAAGCGGAAGAGTAGCAGCATTTAAAAATGTTTTAAAAAAACATTCTGCGCTGTGTAGAACTTCTTCATTTCTCTTCCTCTAACTCACACATTGCGCATTCAGAGAGAATCAGATTCACACACAGACACAAGCCTTGTATAGGACACTTCCTCTTTTTCAGTTCCCCACCTGGGGGAGGGATTCCCACCGAGGTTCAGGATGGTCTAAGCTACAACAAGGCTCTAAACTCTGAAGAAATGTACTAAATCCATCCGAAGTCTGCTATCTGAGGAGCTCGTGTCAAATATCCAGGTGCAAGTCCGAGACAACATCAAACTTTATCTCTAAAAACGTATATATTTTATTCAAATCTGGTAAATTACGGTGAAATGTGTGTAACCGAACATAAGTGGCTGCAAACTTCATGTAATAAGCATCAGTACTGTAACAAGATCACCAATCAGCATCTTCATCATCTCCTTTTCTCATCCCAAAAAAAAAAAAGAAGCAATTTCTACCTCCTTAGATGAATTTCAGAATTTCTTGTATCAGGGGAACCACAAGGAGATAATGCATCATACTTTGCATCATAAGCCAGTGATATCAGCGGTCTGGTTTGTCATAAAAAAAAAAAACAAAAAAACAAACATGATTGCACACAGTGTAGTTCAGTGTAAAAGGCCCTTTATGTCAAAAGGATGAAGCATTAGATCAGTAGATTAATTATTCACACACATTCTTATTTAATGTCTCATGTGCATGACAAGCAGTGACTCACTGCAATTTTATGAGAATCAATCACACACTGACAAGCACAATGTAGAAGTAAAAGACCACCAGATGAAGTACTGACTGACTGACTGACTGCTGATCCGGCTTTTTATAATCACTGTTTTCTGGTGTCGTATCAGGAAACTGGAGGCTGGGCAAAAAGCTGAAATATACAGTTTAGTTCTGATGAACAGGACTTGAGCAAGAATTGATTCACCCCAGATGGGTTTCGTTTATAATCCATTCTGAGATCTATTTAACATGAGGAGACTTTCAGTTCAGTCATCATGTGTCTGAAGAAAAAACAAACATAAAAAAAAAGCCCCTTCCTATGTTTTATTTGTAGAAAATCAAATGCTGTTTTCATTTAACCAAAAGTGAATTGATCCCAGCCCTCTCTGCTGCTGGACTGAAAGGTTAGCATAGCTCCACAGCTGCCACTTCCTGTGCTCTCAGTGTCATACTTCCTGCCTCACAACACAGTCAACGGCGGCCTGCCAACCCACCGCCGGCTGCACTTTGATACTCTCCCCTTTGTCTCCTTCTTCCAGCTAACTACAGCACCAGAGCTGCGTATTAAAGAGAGACACCTTGACTTTCTCTCCCTAAGCTCAGCTGTTTTTCTTTACCAGGCTCCAGTGCATGAGGGGGTGGGGGGGTCGCTGGGTCTGGCATTTCAGTTTTTCAGTTGCCTATAAAATAGGGCCAGTGTTGCCAGCAAAGGGCATTTGCAGTTCTTGAAGAAAAACCATTACACAAGATAAATGTACAAAAAGTACATTTATGAATACACATGTGAAACAACAAGAGGCTTTACATCCCTGCACATGCAGGAAGTGACCGAGACTGAAGCTAACATCCAAGTTGAACAAAGACTATGTGTCATTTCTCTAAAATATGGATTTGATCACTGACACCTAACAAATATAAAACGCAAGAATGTTACTTTTCATCATGTTGTAAAAATGTCTGATTAACATCAGTAAGAAGCTTGTAAACCCTGGTGTTATTGGTGCGGGGATGCCAAGCAGTTATTGCGTAAGTGTCCCGAGACATTTTTTTCCCTTTTGCTGAAATGCAATTTTCTTTTTTGTAGCCAGAGCTCTTTATGTTTGACATGCTTTGCTCATTGTATCCCGTTGCAATGTTAACTGCAGCATCTGCACATCAGGGACCACTGATATCCAGCAAACTGTTACTGAACACTCCATTTTTTCTTGGGACGAAACACACACAAGAATCAGGTTTTGTTAACCAAAGTTAACCGTTTACAGTCTTCATGCTAAGCTAACTGCTAGCTTTGGTTTCTGATACAAGTATTTTCCTGTGTCTTACACACCTAACTCAAGGGAATGTATATAGTGCTTTGAGTGCTTCCAAAATGCAAGTGGTTTAAAACTCGGTGTCTCCCAAGTTGTCAAACAGCAGCTTTGATGCAACAGAAGGAAACTTCCTGTTGTACAAAAGGGCCAGAAGCTGTCACAAACTCTGGACTATGAACTGTGGCTCAAGTCATGGGAATAATATCCAAATATCTCTAAAATAAAAATGTCTCCAACATTTTTTATCGTAAGTACAGTCTCTTGTGGCAACATAAGCTGGGTTGTGTTCTATTTTCTATATTTCCATCAGCACTGGCCTTGTTGAGGTCATGTCTGTGAACAGACTGAATCAAAGGTGTGAGGTTTAAGTGTTTCTCCTTTTCTTCTCTATTTCATAGTTGCTTGTTTAATCTTGTGGATTTTTTAATGTAGGTAGAGGCCTTGTTTAAGCCTTTTGGGTTTCCTGCTGCTACCTTGTCCCCCCGCCCCGTTCTCTTTGCTTTTTGTCTTATTATTTTGCAAAATAAAAAATAAAATAAACTTCAAAAGTTCAAACTCCTCACCACATAACCTCTGGTACTGAATGAAGAGAGCACAGAACAGAAATGATATGCTCCCCATGCTGTATGTCACAGTCACATGAACATTACTGCTGCCCACCTCCGGGCTACTCACTCACTTTAGATGCTTTGTGATCACACATCACACCACCTATGACTCACATGCTGTAGGACAAGAAGCAGGCTGTCATTCAGATATTTCAACAGAGGAACTAAAACATACAACAGTGTTTAAATTGAATACTTGAGAATTTCCTCTGGCTTAGCTTTAAGGTTTCATCTGACAATTTATTTTACTAATGCTAAAACTTATTTCTGAAACAGAACAGAGCTGCATGAGGTGAAGCATCATCATCACATTGCTTTTAAACTCCTCTCTCTCTAGAAGAAAACAACATTCACTGACAACTTACGCAAAGCTTTCTGGTATTTCCTGAACTCATAAATAATTTGTGTTTAAATCCTGACCATGGCCATCAATGACTTTGATCCGTTGTATCAACAACACATGAGTCCGTGTGAGGCAGTGTTCATTAGTGGACAGTAAGAGATTCCAGGATCACGTTTTTACCCAGGAACTAGACCAAAGCACTAGATTAGGTTTCTGTTACAAATGCTAATCAAATACACATGCTATCCTCTGAATACAGAAGCTACAACGCAAAAACATTGTGCATCTCTAAATGCATCTCATCTATAGAGCCCCTGAAATCATCATAAGAATTTCATTTCATTTCAAGACAAAAAAGATCAAGAACATTTGAAAAGTAAGTGTAAATGTTAGAGCAGGCACACACAATCAAGCTTCACCCGGCCCCTCACCAACTAACCAACACTGGGTTTGTCCCACCACACTGCTGAGGAATGCCAAGAACTCAGAGTGACAATTAGATAAAACTAGTTCTGTGACAAAGCGCATAAATTAGAACACAACCAGAGGCAAGATGAGTACATAAAGGCTCCTCTCTGACTGGCTATTTTTCTTGAGGATGAAAAATTTTTCAATTGTGTAGGTGTGGCAGTATCTCCGCCTGGTTCCTCCTGTTTAATCATTGAGCTGCACTGACGAGAGCTGCACACGGTAGCCATCCACAACTGGGTGAATGAGAGGCTCTCTCGTGTAAGTGCCATCCATTTCCCTTCTCTGTTTGTTTAAAGTGAATAAATCTTTTTAACCTAAAAACCCACACACAATGGATGCTGATTCAGAAAAGTGATTTGAGAGATAATAAAGTTAATTGACAATTTCCCTTGAATATATACAGTATAGATTCACTTACATAGAATGACTACCTCAACTTCCTGTACATTTCTAGAACCATCATGATTCCCACTACTGATGTTTCTCACAGTTTAGTGATCAAAAAGCTCTGGTTTGCTTCTAATAGACAAAACCAACTTAAACTAATTTAATTTCTGGAGAAATTGGTTCACATGATCCATTTCTACATTTGTAAACAAATTACGTGAAATCAGGTGCATTTAGTGGAATAAACCCAACATGAATAATCAGCTGACATGGTGATATAGGACACTCAAAGCATTAACCTTGGAGTGTGCATACACACACATACACACACAGAACTGCAGGGTTCAGCTACAATGCAATCAGCAGCATGATGCTACTCAAAATCAAGTGCCACTCAGAATAAAATTCATCTAACTTTCAGTATGACCATATTGTGACAATCCCTCAACAAATCAATGCAAACTGGGATCAAAACTCTCGAAACATGAACATAAGCATCACTGAATGAAGACACGTATGATAAATAATGTTGTAGTGCCAATTAACATCTATATTGTTGTACATTTGGAGCCCTGCCCTGGACCAGTGTGTCCAATTCAGATAAAGCTGATCAACTCGTTTTAAATGAAGACAAGTGAGCCTACAGCACCAGTGGCAAGGAGGCAGGAGGCCTCAGAGCTGAGGAGAGGGGGAATGGCTGTTACTCTGCTGCCTATCAGATCAGCGTCACAGCAACAGCAACATGTTTACCGACAATCCCTCCATTCAAAGCCAGCTCTTCTTAATAAACTAAATAATTACAGAGGCCAAGTGAGCCGCGCAGTGAGCGTACATCTGTGTGAAATGACTGCTTCCAGCTTAACAGCATTCTGTCAAACAGGCTGGGAGTGGGCACACACACACACACACACACACACACACACACACACACACACACACACACACACACACACACACACACACACACACATTCCTCTTTCTTAGCTTTCTGACTTCATGCCTGCCAATGACGTGGATGATCCAAGTCAAGAGTTGCTTGAGCATGTGTGTATCTTCTATCTGTGTGTGTGTGTGTGTGTGTGTGTGTGTGTGTGTGTCCTGGTCCTTACAAAGCTCTTTGATAGCTCAACCCAAATATGTGGGAACACACAGTCCATTCCTTCAGTCCTTCCTCTCTCTCTCTGGCAACTACACAACTGAAAACACATGCCTAATGTCCAGGCTTGACTGTGTGTGTCTGGCTCCATCCGCACAGCAGCCTGCTCTGTGAGAAAAACAGTTAACACAACTCTCACATACCATCATTTGTAGGAGAAAGAGGGGACAAACCGTGGCCGGCTGCCAGAGTCTGTCTGTCAGGGGGAGAGAGAGAGAACCCTCCGGCTACACGTTCACTCACACCGTCACATAAACAACTGGCCTCGGTTCGTTGGCCATCGCCATCCCTGCTGGAGTGCTTTGTGTAAGAAGATGACAACTTTTTTTTTCTTTTCTTTTTTTTTTTTTTTTTTTTTTGGTCTTGTGAGCCGACCTCGGGTGGCACCGTTTCCGCTTCACTTCAGTTCTTCTCCGCGCGCCTGCCCACGCCCACCACAGTCACACTGACACACGCGCGCAAACTTGGATGAAAGTTGAGGGGACCTACCTCTGGAAGCACGAGACGCGGTGCACGGATCAGACTCTGCCATCGGCCGCCGATGAGCCGAGCGTCGCGCGAAGCAGCCAATGCCGAGGCTCTGTGGAGTGCAGAGGAGAGGACGGGCAGGCTGAACTGGCCTCACCCAGAGCCATATATACACTGGGTTGACTTAACGCTGCTCTGCGCACCACCATGTGGGTAACTTTATCTATGGGCGGAAGGGGGAAGGACATCTCGACCTAATTATAGACACTACACACAATTAGAGGCTCAGCATCAAACCGTTTAGCCAATAAATGAGTTTAATTATGGAAACATTTCTTCGATTTGTTTCACAGAGTAGGACACGCTTAGCACAACTAACTATTGTTGTGGAGCGTTTGTTTACAAAAATTGCACCGAGAGCTGTCAAGATGCATCTCATAAAACATCTATCATCTATCTAAAAAATGTTTTATTGTTGATAATTCTATACCAATTGTTTTTTATACAGTGCAAATAAATAAAAAAAATCTACACAGCCACAGACATAGCTTAAAGTCAACACTGAAAAAAAAAAAATCGAAATTTTCATGTTTCATTGTTCGGCAATGGTGATATCTGCTGCTGTTGAGACATCAGACAAACTGGGCCCAGGAAATCACTCAGCCGTGGCAACCAGCGAATAATTCTCCATAAATGGTGTCTGATGGCTGGATTAACCTCCTAAAGGGCCCCTACTGAAGCAGAGGTGAAATGACTGAATGGACAGTTTATTGGTGGAACATATATATGTGTATATATTTATGGCAAGTGTTAGGAAATCGTTTATATATATTATAAAGCCTGTAGAATGCATGCAATATAGTCTGACTTAATGTGAAATGAATAAATGGAATAAGAATTGAAATATTTTGAATAAAATTCTCTTAAATGGGATTCAGTCTCAGTTATAATCAGCTATAGTTTTCCTTTCATCATCGCTTCAGTTCACCTTGGCAAAGTGGCATCTGCTGAAATATTCTAGTACAACAGTTGGTCATATTTCAGACAACACAAGTGGTTTGGAGTCTGCTTCATGTCATCTTGAGGATCACATTTCCATTACTGCAACCTTTTTAGCTCTGGTGAGCAGTCACAGTCACCAAAATGTTGCTGAATGAACAATATACAACATTCTTGAAAGATTGCACTATTCTCTTGAGGAGACGTCAGCTAAAATTTAACTTCAACTGAAAGCTAAAAGACAAGTGCATTCTTCTCAACCAGGAAGGCCGAGGTCAGTGATATACAGCAAAAGTTGACAAGTGTGTGTGTTCAGATTTTCATTCCATTCATTCATTCATTCCATAAATAAGACTCGCACTGTCCTCTATAAACCTTGATGGGCATGAATTGTTTCACAAAGTAAAAATAATCTGACATACACAATTTAACAACAGCTAATGGTTTTTCGAGTGAATGGGGTCTTTGTAGTTGTAATTGTCTTTTATTGATGCAAATTTCTAATCATTTGTCCGATTATCACATTTTGTAGACAGGAATATTATCATCAGCTTGGGCTGGCCAGTTAGCTGCTTTGGCTGGTTAGTGATCCAGCCTTGCTGACCTTCTTTCTAGCCCATCAATCATGGTCTTTGCCCATTTCACACATTTCTGTATTCTGTGTTTGTCTGTCAATATGCTAAACAGCATTTAGTCACTGCTTTAAAGTGACTTCTTGTTCCTCTTCTTCCACTGATCACAAATTTACTTGACTCAACATGGTGTATGTATGACTCTGGGTTTAGCTAATGCAGCTGTGCTGGCTGGATCTCTTATCCGGGGCTTTAGCAGTGATGCAATGTTTCCAGATGTGGAACAAGAGGGGGAAAAAAATCAGTATTGGTCTGACTTGAGGAACAATTATTTTCCCAGACAAACAACACGTGTAAGTTCTTAGTATGACTGTAGAGGTCCATGTTCATGTTGATGCAGTGCTGTGTTTATGTTGATATCCTACAGTCTGCATGGTGAATATGATATTAACATAATATAGTATATTAATGTAATTATAAGTAAACACTGAGATTATGTAATCAAACGGTTTGTATTCCTTCACTACAGGTTACACAGTATTTTATGTGAAGGCTTTGTTTTGAGACTTTAGATTTTTTTTTTTTTTTTTTTTTTAATAATGCTAATAATGCATGACCTGCCATGTTTTTTAATGATAAAAGATATGTGACTTGTCTGGTTGAATAAGACTTAAAGGTGAGTGTAGCTGTTCAGTGAGTTCAGTGAGGTGGGAGTGGGTGGACCAACATGTTGGATGACTCTATGCTGTGGCGTGTTCTGCCAGGTTCCTTCTCGGATTTAGGAACCGAAATTTCACTTGGTCACCCTCCACTGTTTCAGGCGGCTGACAGGACAGGGACACGGTGCCTCCTGGTGGACAAAGGCGAACATAAATTCACAGTTTTTACTGAGGCGGCGGTGGCAGTTGGTGACAATGAGTCTTACTTATTAGGGGTCCAAGCGAAGCTGGAACCCTATTGTTTCCACTTGTATTATTATTATTATTATTATTACTACTACTATGCCTCTTGGACATCCCATTTCGCCATATTGGATTTTGAGCAATTTGCTTAATGATGATTTCAACAAAAAAGGCAGCTCCAGGACGATTGGGCTGATCGCCATGAAATTCGAAACATCATTTTGAGCCAAATGTTGATGTGAATTGCCAGTTGTAATGATATTGTTCTGATCTACTTGCTATGTACATAATGTGATTTATTTCATTGTGGTTATTTAAATACTCATGTTGATTTAAAAAGAGTGAATTGATACAGTTTATTTACAGTTAAAAAATAAATATTGAAAAGAACAAAGCTTTAAAAATTTAAATACTGCTCATATCGACAAATAAGTCTGTTAAAATACAAGCTCATGATGAATAATTGTATTAAAATAATACTTTAAGTGTGACAGTGCATGGACTGCATCTGGTTATGAATATGCAAAAAATCAGAGTAGGAGAAGTAAAAAGTCATGTGATGAATATGGACACAAGAGTAATGGAAATGCTTCCTCTTCTGAAATAGAAGAAAAGACACTCATTTGTTTTATTTAAATTTTATTTTTATTTGAAGGAGCTCTGTTGATTGTTTTTCTAATTCAGTGCACTACAAAATAATAATTGTTTGGGAGGCAATAAGTGATCACTGTTCAACTTCCAGCCAGGGTCCAACTTTCTGAACGTGGTTTGCTTCCTCTATTAAGGTTAAAGGTGCTACACTAAGAGCTACATTTTTGATTCAGTTTCAGCTATATAGTAAAAGGAGTGCAAGGCAAACATCATGCTATATGCTTCCTAAGCCTACGTTTGCAAGGCCCACTCTGACCTGAGTGTCCCATGCCACTCATTCACATGCACACACACGACTTCATGTTGAGTTTGGTCTTTGGTTTTCCATTTAGTTTTTACATTACATGTTCATTTTGTAATACATTTTCAGTGCCTATTTGTATTTTCACTGCAGTTACTTTATGTCTAATTCTATAAATTCATGTTAAACAGTACTTTGAGACATTGTTCACAGCTAAAGAATGTTGAATAAAATTTGGTGGTGAAAAATGGTTTTTGTGCTAATTAAAGAGCAGTTAAAACAGTCAATTTTGACCAGGAACACTAAAGTGGCGGGAGGTGAACACGACTGGAGGGTTAAGTTCAAATTATTTGTAAATGGCTTTTTAGCTCCTCTCAGATTCATAGGCTTGGACCCCATAATTGCTGCTTGCAAGTATATTTTTCACGAGTAGCTGATAATCTTCAGTAAATGTATTGGAATGAGTCAGAAGTACTTCCTCCCCTAAATACACTCTGGATAATCACGCTATACTTCACTCAAACCCTCTTTGGGAAAAACCATGAACTTTACAGACCTGACAGTCAGTCTTTGTAATTGTTAATGTATTGCTGGTTTATTGGCAAAAGAGCTGAACAGTGGGAAATGGCTCCGGAAAAAATAAGAGAAGTCTAGAGTAAAAGTAAAGAGTAAAAGTGATGCATACATGACTACATTTAAATTTAGTTAGGGCCAACAATCTGCATCACTAACTGAAGTTGAAACTAGGTTCATGCTTTCGTGATAAGTCTTTAGAGCTGTATAAATTAATGCTTTGGGAATGATTGCAACACAAACTAAAACACAACTACAGTTTTGAAAATTGTAGTGTGAGTCCTGCCTTGAATTCATAAGAAGAAGTTGCTCGGGGGGAAGGCCCCTGACTTATCCGCCAGAAGTCAATGAGCAGACATATTACAACAATAAGCTGACAAGGGGCACTTGTGACAAAATGCACCTTTTGGGTGAATGAAAAAAATTCACATACACAGTGAAATTATATCCTTAGATAGATAGAAAGATAGATATAACTTTATTAATCCCCAAGGGGAAATTCACCTAGTCAGGAGCTCATCAAAATAAAAATAAAAATAAAAACTATTCAAAAAAAATATCCAGTCAGCAAGGGTTGAAATCTCCAGATTTTAATACAAGTAGAAGTGAAAAGCCGCAGGTAGATACTATGAGGCCTTTTAAGGCTGTTAAAATTCCTTTCAGTGTCCCTAAATTGTGACCTTTAGTAAAATGATACAAAGTATACCTATTCACTTCACCTATTCGCATCACAATATTTTAGGTAATTACATGGAAGATGGAATAGAAGGAGACAGGAGACAGACGGAGGAAAGTGTGGCTGGTGAGGGGAAGACTTGTAGCTTCAGTGCTTAGAAATCTGAGTAAACCGATTAGCACCGTTGGGTCTGGTAGGTGTCCTCCCTCTACAGCTTTATCTGTCAAATCCCAAACATCTCGCAGCTGAACCGATGCCAGTCTCCACTTCACTTGAGCTCAGCTGAAAGACTTTAGGAGCAAAAGTCTGGGAGGTTTCCATATGTGCCACTGGACCAGGGGAGGTCAGCGGTGCAAGTGGACACAGGAGAGTTTAAAAGTGACAAATGAAAAGGAGGACCTCTCTGAACACTTAAATGTTTGAGCTAGTACAATCTTTAACTTGGAAATCCATCATCAGCCAAAACCTGTGTGGCAAAAGAGCTGAACGGTGGGAAACAGTGCTGTTGGCAACTTTTGATGAAGAACTCAGAGAAGTTAGTGTCTCTAGAAAAGCAATACACAAATGATTGCATTTAAATGTATCATGACCAAACTTAGCTAGGACCAAGTATATCCACCACTCACTGAAGTTTAAACCAGGTTCCTGCTTTACTTAGCACAATGTGAGTTAAAAAAAATAAAACAATTTTTTTATACATCTTAGAATTTTCTGTTGTTACCTCAGAGTCTTTGACATCTCTGTCTTGCTGTCTAGGCTGCTGTGAATATTTCGAAATATTGATTCAAATTTGAGTCAACTTTATTTGGATGAATAAAAATGGTGATAATGTTGAATTTACAACAAACGTTCACTTACATGAGAATTGCAAAGGATGCTTTGAATGACTCAGGTACTACAGATTGAAAGTTGTAAGATGACTATTCTTTTTCTATTCATAAGACGGGGGGAGAATTGCATCTGCCTTCATCTAATCTAATACGCTGATACGTATGAGTTTATTTGGGCCAGATATTGTATCTAATAGTTTTTATGGCCTGCACATAAGTCTTCTGTGCAATATTTTTAACTCCTGAGTCTTTCTTCTGCAGGGTCCTGTGCCAACTGCAACAGGTGTGGGATATTGTATTTAAGAAAGTTAATCTGTAAATCAGATTGGGAGCATCCAAACTGACATCCATCTCACTTTGAATCACGTCTTCCAATGAGAAGCCACTGGACCATATGGACCATTTGGTCAACAGCACTACTGACGGCTGTAAATTCACCACTCCCCCCGGTGATAAGAGGATAAGACTCATTCTGGATGGGTTAGTACATTGGATGTTAATCTTTACTGCTGCCCTGTACTGACTTTGCTTTGTTTTGTTGCAGGTCAGTGTGCATATCGAGGAGTCAGAAAACACAAGCACGTCACCCTGCTCTGCTTCTGGCTAGCTAGGAACTTTTTTATTTTTGTTTTCTTCGCTTGCTTTTTGCTCCTTTTTTTTTTTTTTTTGCGTATAAGTGTAGAAGATTACAGCAATGTACCGATCACGCTCCCTGGAAGACAAGGAATTAATGGCCCTGTATGGAGGAGAAGGAGACAATTACTTTGTCAGAAATAGTGACTGGAACAGTGAGGTGAGTCTCCTTTGTTCAAGCAGCAAAGTCTGACAGCAAAAATTAAAAATCTTTTTTTATAATTATTATTTTACATGAAAGACAAATGAAATGAAAGTTAATGTAAGTGGTAACTAATGATCAAAACAAGTGAGTGGGCTTAGTTTTATTCAAAGCAGGAGAGTTAAATATAATTATTATATTATAATATATATATATAATAATATAATATAATAATCTATTATTTCTCACGATGGTGAAAGGAAACTTTTTTTGGTATCAACAACACACCACAAAATGCAGTTCGATTAAGAAGGTTTGACAGGTTTTTATTTCTTCATATGCAAAACCCCCTGGATGACACTGTGTGAAACTGGGGCTGTAAAAAGCACCTGGTCCTTTAATTACTTGAAAACCACAGTTTATGCTGATGCAGGGCGTTATAAGTCTGATGTCAATGTTGCAAATAAAATTGTAATATAATTCTGTTGTACAAAAGCAGTTATGAAAGGTTATCTCGTTGTAAGCATTAATAATTACACATAAATTTTTACATTTTTACAAATCAGCTATGGACTAGCAGTTTAGCAGTTTTTATCTTATTGTTGTCTTTGTCTTATATAATGTCTTTCGTCGCCTGTCCTGTGTCCTAACAAATTTCTTTATTTGTCACCTGTTCTCTTGTGCTGCTGTGGCATTTCAATTTTCTCAATGGGGATCAATAAGGTATTATCTTTTTTTTTTAACAATTCCCAAGTTTGATGCTATTATGCTGAATGTGTCCATGAAAAGGGATAAAATTTACATCGTAACATTTCAGGAGTATGATCTGAACTCAGAGTGCAGTGAGGAGGGAAAAAGAGGCATACGGAGCTCTTTGTCTCTTGAAATCTACGGTCTGCAGAGGGAACAGCAAGTTTACTTCTCCAACCAGGAGTACTACAGGAGGCTGGAGGAGCTGAAGAGCACTCATTTAAGGAACATGGCTGAGCTGGAGAGGATGTACATCAGTCAAGGCTCAGGATGGGACGGAGAGGAAGACGATGGTGATATGACAAGAGAGAGAAACAGAGAGGCCAGACACTCAGTAAGGTGAGATCAGTCCTACGATCCATCCATAAACAGAAGTTAAACTGTTGAGAGTCTTCCAGTCAGTGCTGTTTTGCGGTAACTGTTTTTTGTAATTTTGAAAGTCAATCTTGTCTCTTAACCTGCAGTGGCTGCCTTTCTGGGAAACTGCAGAGGATCAACTCTCAGGAGGAGTTGGACTTCCATGAGACATCGAGTGGTTCTGACCAATCAGAGCTCTGTGTAGAGGACAGCATGGGGGAGCTGCAGCTAAAGAATCGAAGACGCACTCACAATCAGGGTCGAACTTTTGGAAGGTTTGTGAAGAATAGTGGCAGACAAGTTCTTAAACCTGGAGAACTAGATCAAAGCATTTTTTAAAGTTTTGAATCTCAGCTGCCATGTTTTATCCATCTTTATTTTCTCCCAGAGACTTCCTTCTGAGCAAAAAGGAGACGCAGACCCAGAAGCAATTTCGGTTCCAGCCCAAGGCCTTATGTTCAAAGCCACAGGGAAGATTGTCTCATCAAACTGAGGCCAGGGTTCGGTCAAAATCAAATGTCACTGTGCCCAAACCCTTCCAAATGATGCTGAGGGAGGAGAACAGGAAGCGTCACAAGGTGCGGACACGCTCAGAGATTGAGCTGGAAAACACACTCCTTAGACAAGAGCTGGAGGAGCTCAGAGAATGCCAGAAACAGTTTCGGGCATCACCTGCACCAGCGCACATACATCTGCCACTCTATGAAATTATGAGTCGCCGCTCCAGTCAGCGCTTCAATCAAAGCAGGAAGAGCAATAATAACTTTAACTGTGACTCCAAAAGCAGCCAGTCTTCTGCTGCAGCTTCATCACAGCCTTTTCATTTCCTGGAAAGAGAGAGGAGAAAGAGGGAAGCGAAGATTGTGGCAGAGCTGGGGAACCTAGGTCAGAAAGAGGAGCGACAGGCCTTTAAGGCCCGGCCGATGCCCAGCTCTGTGTATGGCACCAGGCACAGTGCAGACCTCAGGGCCACAAGCCGCCAACCCCGGTCTCTAACAAGGTGCACACTGGAGAGGGAGGCCACAGAGGGGCACAGTGATCCAAACTCTGACCTGGAGCTAGAGATGCACCATTGCAACTCAGACACCTCACGTGATTCCTGCGGTCCTCAGAGATGTCTGTCCTCCAAGCCGGTGAAGAAGCAGATAGAGCTGTCTATTGAGATGGTAAAGGGGAAAGAGTGGTCCCACACTGACCCGCTCAAAGTCACTGCCTGCAATGCACTACCTCTGCAGCCATGTGGCCTGGAGCCTCTGCGCTCTGACAAGAATGACTGCATCAGTGTGTGAGCGACAGTGTTATATATATATATATATATATACAAACTGAGATTAGCTACAGCTGAACTGTGATAGGTGTTTTACAATCCAGTTATGTCCTCATGATTTGTAAAATTTGTAGTGTAATTCTTGATCAGCTGTTTATGGTTATTTAAAGTAGATGTTTTGGAGTAATGAATGTCCCATAGCAAGGCAGGTTTCTTTTTTCTCACAAGGCTCTGAAAGTTACCACTGCATAAGATTCATTGTTTCTTGGCAAAACATTTTGCGTGTATTGGTTTGTTTTTATTA
Organism: Echeneis naucrates; assembly: GCF_900963305.1. NCBI lineage: Eukaryota > Metazoa > Chordata > Actinopteri > Carangiformes > Echeneidae > Echeneis > Echeneis naucrates. The sequence goes on along the minus strand of NC_042525.1, from coordinate 16,377,332 downwards.
CTTCCTCAAGAAAAAATTCCAAAGTAAAGATTTTGAAGCCTGCATTTTTTTTTTTACTTTTTGGTTTATTTCTGAAAACAGATACAAAGACTGTATCCCTTTAACTAATCCCATAATTGTCAGAATCAAAAGGTGACCTACATTTGACAATACTGCATACCAAAGACATATGCTGACAAACACAGCCCTTAAAACTGTAAAGAAAAACATACGGTAACTTAAATTGGCTGTAAATAGTATCAAATGAGAATATGAAAGGGGTGGCTTGTTGTTATTAAGAATTATTAGAGACCAAAAGCAGACAGCTAAAAGTCAGTGAATATTATGTATGTATGTATTCAGCAAAGGGCAGGAAACGTGACTGCATGTGTGGCGCAGTATTAAATGGTGGATGTGTAGGAAAGCAGCTTTTTGACCTCAAAGTTCATTCCTACTAAAGCACGGTGGTGTAGTTGTTAGCGCTGCTGGTCCCAGTGGGTGTGAATAAAAGGCCTTTTATCCCACCTTCCCCTAAACTGGGGCCAAACCAGCAGTGTGGCCGACTCGGCGACTTTTCTTTTTCTTTTTCTTTTCTTTTCTTTTCTTTTCTTGATAGCGACAAATGACGAGCGACGAGCGACGAATCTTTCCAGACTTTAGTGCAGGCTGAAGTGAAACCACACCGCTTCCCCTCCCCGCCCCGCGTCAAAGGCGCAGCGACTGCCAACTTATTTGAAGTCTGCTGGCGTGACATACACACGGCGGAGGACTGAGAGGGGAGAGAGGACAGAGAGGACGCTGTCACTGCCCATCCGCTGAGACAGAAACTTGTTTTCTGCAGTTTTTATCGGGAAGGCTTTATTTCATTTTTTATTATTTTTTTATTTTTTATATGTGATGTTGCGCTTCGTGTGGTGGATCTCAAGTAAGTAAAAACTTTGAATGACAGAAGAAGTCTGGCTGTAGATCACTCGCAGTGAGTTGTTTGTAAGTAAACGGAGAAAGTCCCCCCAGCCTCCTTTGGCAGGCATTTAAAATCAAACATTTCAGGTTCACATGGACACAATTTAGTGTCCGGGGGAAGGACTATGGACTACTTTTAACTATCTGACGGTGGTGACGAATATGTGGGACAAAGTAATGGTAAATATTGTTCAAAACTCACTGTTGTAGTTTTATTACACGTTACAATGCACTCTTTCATGTGGTAAAGATATTATTCAATTCAATTATTACTTTTTTTCTTTTTTTTAATCAAGTTGAAATTACTATCTCCTATCCGAGGACAACTGAATTTGTAGCCAATGTGCCGGCATATAATGATTAAATTAATAAAGATAAAAAAATAAGCCTATAATAAGCCCACTGACTATAACCTTGGCTGTATTTATTCATTAAAATCGTATTAATTTCCAACAGAAGGGAGCATGTTTTTGCCAACGGCTCAAGAATCAGTGATTTCCAAACAATAGCAATACACAAACAGACATCGCAGTAACAGCGCAACATCCTAAAAAGCCCATAATGCTAATAAGCCGGCATCAGTTAGTGGTTAGTGCTGTCGTCCCATATCAGGAAGGTCGCGGGTTCGGTTCCGTGGCCTTTCTCCTTTCTTTGTGCAGTTTGCATGTTCTCCCCGTGCGTGTGTGGGCGTAAAGCCAAAGACATAACGTTCGGGTTAACTGGGTGACTGCAAATTGTCCTAAATTGTCCTCCCCGGCAGAAGATGAATGATTAAATCGCTGCATGGGTTGGCTGTGTCTGTAGGTGGCGATAAAAACCCACAGAGCGCTACCTTCCTCTGTGCTCATGCCGAACCAACCACGTGATTTTCTGAAACCGGGAGCGTGAACTCCTCCTATACCAGCCTCTGCCACTAACAGAGGAGCTGACACTGCCCGTCCGCTGAGACAGAAACCCGCTGCCGATCGACTTGTTTGCAACAGTTATAATCGGGAAGACTATTTTTTTTTTTTTTTTTTTTTTATGTGAGGATGTTCTTTTGGTGGATCTCAAGTAAGTAAAAACTTTGAATGACTGAAGGAGTCAGCCTGATGCGTCACATAGATCGATGTGAAGCATCTCAGTGAGGTGTTTGTTTACGCAAAGAGTGAAGATTCATACAAATAATGAAACATGAATTTCTGCGCTACTACAGACGTGACATAATCGTGAATGAGTTATGGCATGTGACTGTGTGAGGGTTTTTTTTGTTTTTTTTTTTCATTGCTCAAACATCATCACTGCAGTCAAGGTCGGGGGGGGGGGGGGGATCCCTCTCTGTCCTCTCGCCCAGAAGCCCATCAGTAGTAACCTTACAGGTTTTTTCAGGAAAGTTTTTCCCCCTCCGTGTAGATATATCATTAAGGCTGAGTAAAATTCAAATAGGAAGTTTGTAAAGTCATGTATATTCACCACGTCCAGAGTAATTCACGTGCAGAATTATAGTGACAGGAATAATCATTTTAAGCAACCTGCAAATGTATTCATTTGTGTCACACGGGAGTCTGTGCAGATTGATTCAGTTTTGCAGCTGACTTACTTTTTGACAGTTGTCTTCAAAAAAGAGAGAAAATCATTACTTTGTCAACAGTGTACAAGGCACATAATATGGTTGAGGAAGATACAAGAAGTATGCTTATGTGATATACTGTATCTCGTAAGTCTCTTAAGTCTAACCCTATTTGTTTTTAAAAGTCCCCCAGCCTTTTAAAAATTTGATCTTAAAAGGCTGGGGGACTTTTAAAAACAAATCAAAAGGCTTTCAGGTTCACATGGACACAATTTAGAGTCCAGGAGATGGACAATGAGGTTCTTGTTGTGGGGCAGCAGTTCTAACTGGAAGGATCCAGGGTAGACCAGGCAGGATTACCTAAGAGGGGAAACATTAAGAATAGTTAGGTTAGGCTGAAGATGGGTCAGGGGACATGCCTGAGTTGGCAAACAAGCTCTTATCAGATGTCAGCAGTAACATGAATGAACACTCTTGGCCCCACATGCCAATGGAAAAACAGAAACAGCACAGGGCAGACTAAGCGATCTGGGAAGGGGAGTGGAGGGGGAGCCCAGAGAGGTATGCACATAGATTGGGGAAGTAAGGAATCAAGAAGGCAAGCAACGCTAGAGCAGTGGCTGTGCAGTAACAGTCACAGATGTTGGAACGATCCAAAAGGATCTAAAATAAATGCTACAACCTAGTCATGCCAATTAACATGCTTTTTTTTTTTTCCCGCCCACCAGTTGTCATTCTGCAGGACTCTACTGCGCAGGCCAGTAACTGCACCGTCGTTCAAAATGAAGAGATGACATGTTACATCATCCCAAACTTTAAAGAAAGTGGATGCCACTACTTCTGGGTCAACTCCTCTGTAAGTGGGACAAGTCAGAATTCATTTTGTATTGTCTTTGTTTACTTTGTTCAAGTAATTATAGGACACAACATGGCCCACCTAAACCTGTCTCAGTAAAGATCAGTAATGATTTGTAGCAGAAAAAAGATGGCACTAATACCATTTATGATGCATTTTTATATGCCTATAAACTATGCTAGTGATTGATCATTCACATAATAGTGCCTTGGTACAAGGAAAGCTGAATGGAGCGTGTTTGCATACACCTGGTGGTGTTTGATATCTTAAGATCTCTAAATACTGCGCTATTAACTGCAATAGTGTGATAAAATGTCACATAAATCATCATCCACGATGATTCCCCCTGTTCACTGTTTGCATTAATTAGTAAGTCTGTTAGTCAGCCATTAAAGCTGTTTTAATTCCAATGTCTTTCTTCAGCACCATAATCTGGCAACTCATTTGAATGAAACTAACGGCATGGTGGTGAAAAAAAATGCAACACACCTGACTACCAATGTTTGCATACCTGTCATTAACTACAGTCGGGACTGCATTTCTGAGGTATTACACAATATCATTAGATATTAAACACACTCCATTCATGATAATTACTGCACCGGAAGTACTGTTTGAAATGTATCATTTAAAAATATCATGATTCTGTTGCACTCAATGATTATTTTACATGGATCTTCTGGTCTTTCTCCTTAGAAGTTTAAGTTTGAGGTGACCTGCAAGGGTGAGTATATGTCAAACGTTGCTTCATGTTTCATACGTTTTAGTTTTTTTTTTTCATTTAAATTTTCATCATTTTTCATATTCTCAGTGTCCTGTAGTCCGAATAAATCTTTGATCTTTGCTTTTGCAGCTTCTTGCAACATGACCACTGGCAATCTGTCACACAATCTTCAAAATCCAGGTAAAACATAGTTGTATATTAGGTTTTCATTTCTATTTGCCTTCCCCTTAGAGGAGTGACAATAGCTGTCTGTTAGCGATGTAAGCAGGAGTGCATGAATGAATATGAGTTGAATCTTTTAAGTCATTCTTTTTTTTTTTTCCTTTTGCCTTCTAATCACGAGACACCTACTGTGCAGTTGCAACATGTCTCCACTTCCTGTTGATTTTGTGATTGCCAAACATAATACGAGGAGGCGGCCTCCATTCATAGAGTGATGAATGGTGTCACATATCAGCAGTTGCTAGAGTGACTAATTTCTTGTTGCGCCAAACAGGCAAAACAAATTCACACTTCTCTGCCCCGGCCTCTGCTGAACAATACAGGAATAAAATACAATATATATTCTTACTACTATTATAAGGCAATGCTATATTATTGAGTTTAATGAATTATTTGAATGAGAATTTGTATTATATCAACATGGCAAAGGCCATTCATACATAACATACATACATAGCATTATGTTATTATTTAAATCACACCATGTGGCTCACACCATGTGTGAAAGGGGGAATGTGACAAAAATAGTGTTTTGGTTTTTTTTTTCACCAAAGGAGAAACGTGAGATATGAATATTTCAGTGTAGCCCTTGACCCTTCTGTTCTCTTGACAGGGATTTCTCAGATCATGATTGCCTTATTTGTCATTATACCGATGCTGGTGGTCGTAGTGGTGGTTGTGGGGTGCTGTCTCTACCGCAGGAACACACCTTCAACGTCCAGGTATTTTATAAAGTCATCATCCAAAATTACATTATTTGCGCTCATCTGGAATGTTTTGTTGTTAATATTTAGTTGCTGTTGCTCTTCTGTCTTTAGAAACGGTCAGACTACAGTAAACGATCTCTATTGACTGAGTGGATTCAGAACTGCTGAACAGGCTGCATACTGGAAGTGACACTCATTTTAGTACTTTCAGATCATACACAGGAAGCTTCACTATATATTCATGCTGAATACTGTGTCGGTGCTTTTTAGGGTTTCCCTGTTTTCTTTTAGCAAGTGTGTCCTTTATTGCCATGTCATTTTCCTGATGCATGTATGTTACTGTTCCTGCCACGAAACATTTTCTTTTAATGTGAGAAATAACTATTGGCTAATTAGTTTTTGATTAGGTTCTCACAACTTAGACCACTCCTCATCATGAAATTAATCCAAGCACAGAGATTACCATTAAATTTTTTTAAAAAAGAAAGAGAAATTATCCTAATAAGGAAGACTATATGATAATGCTAAACTATGAGATAAAGAGCATCTTTAAGCCTTTATTGAGCCTTATACCAATAATTACTTAAGGACATAGGAAAATCAAAAATAGGCTAAAGCAACTGGCCATCTTGCCCTTCTTCCCTTATGATGACCAGTTTGCTGTTGGGAATTGATGTTAATGGTCCTTTTTGGTTTTCACACATTAAGCTGAATAGTTAGCAGTCACAGGAGGGATTGTCAGAAGCATCAGAGGTGGTGTACATCTCACTGACTGTGGAAGCCAATGAACATAGAAGCCATACCTGAATGGACCAGTATTTTAGTACTGCTTGGCAGCTACTTGATGTGGTCATCAGAAGGTGCATTCAATCAAGATACAACCTTTTGGAATTAATGGTCATTTCATTTATGGTCTATGGTTTATTTATTCTTCTCTATTTGATAATTAGACCCAGCCCGAATACAAACAGTAGCAAGCAGCAAGCAAAGATTATGTTGATTACAACATACCAGTTTAACTGGTTAACCTTAATTTCTTCTATTGTCCAATGATTCAAGCTGCTTTTGCCTTCCATCCCCATTGTAAATTCTCAAACCATATAAAAAACATTCGCTTTGGTTTGATGGTATTGTGCCGTAAAACACAATTGTTCTTCACAACACTCAGAGTCATTGCAAGTCACTGCAAGAAAGTGTGACAACAATATAGGGATCACAAAGGAATACTCACTGTTCAGTTATGTTTAGCAGTGAATGATTCGGTGAACGAATCTTTTGAATGAATGGATTTTAGTGACTTTGGTGACGTAATGTTGAAGAGATCGGTTACGAACATTAAAGCATGACACCTATGGAGAATGTCTTCTCAGCTGCAGCTTGGGATTTGAGCTCTCGCAGTTTATAATAAATTGATCATTTGACTTGAGCTTAATGAGCCATTCCTTTGCTTTTGCCAAAAATCGAAACAAATATTAATATCTTTATATTATTGTTGCTGGTGGATCATAATTACTATATTTTTATTATATTATATATATTTATATATGTATATATTATATCATAGTTATCATAATATGTAAATAGAATAGAATAAATAATCAAATTATTTAAAAATAAATGTTTACATAATCTAATTTATAACACTATAATAATATATTCATTATATATATGATATTTTAAATTGGCGTGTTGCATGTTTTATAAATGTTTTATACATTTGTATAATATGGGTACAACAATGTGTGCATTAGCTGTTATTGGCTTTGTTATGGAGGGACGTTTCAGATTTTGGTGGTTGGATCAGATCATTTTGTGTTAAGCACCTATTAGCTCTTGCTGACTTTGTACATTTATCATTTACTTGTTGCCAAATAAACAATAAAATCAAGTAATGGAGTAATAAATGAAAATTGGTATCGTTTGTGTTTTTGGTGTACAAGAACTGTGTTGGGGCTGTGTGGTGTTGGGTCCGTGGTGGCTCCCTGGTGGCCTCTGTGGGTCAGATGCTGGCCGGTGTGTGATGTCTCGCAGCTTCCTCTCTCCCTTCTGTTCCTCCCCCGTGTGGTCTCCTTGGTCAATGTGTTTCAGGGGTGTAGTTCTGAGGCTGTGGCCCCCCACGCCCCTGCAGCCCTTACCCCTTCGGGCGCTTCACCGGTGTCCACCTGCTGAGGCATTTCTGGGGCTTCCGGGTGGGTTTCTTTGTTCGGTGGGGTGCCTCCGGCTTGTCCGTTGGATGGGAGATGGGGGTGTGAGATGTTGATGGCGGATGTAAATGGCTGGGTGGTGGACGGGAGATCTACACAGAAATCCTCTGAACTCTCATAATCCTGAGTGAGGTAACAGGAAAAGCTCAGCATCCTGCACTCCACCAGTTCCTACCAGCACCACCTGCTTCCCTTCTGTCCATCCTTCCACATCCTCTCTGCCCTGTATCTACTGAGGTGTAGCACTGCCCTCTCTGCCACACAAAGGCCATTCTACTCAATAAAGATCAACAAACTAGCTTCCAGTGAGGGCTGATGATGGTCACTGACACACCGAAATAATAAAATATTTAGCTGCAAGACTAAAAGTGCATCAGTCGCATAAAAAGTTGACACCCTGTGGTGCTAAATGAGGACTAATGCAGACCCCCCCCCCAAAAAAAACAAAAAACTAAACTGGCTTTGGCTACATTTTCTGACGATATGGTCTGCTTTCCTTCAGCCAGAGAAGACAGCTAAGAAGCATGGCTCTCCAATGTCACATATGGTAACATGAGAGGAAGTGACTCATCCACAGTTGTGCCAGGAACAACTATCATCTCTGTTTCTATTGTACTGTATGACTGTTGTTTGTTATTGTCTGCTTCAGTGTTACCATAACTAAACTTTCTCTTTTGAAAGAAGTCAAAACATTGCACTGGTAAGGAATGGGAAAACTTCTCTTGTTGCACAAATGTTGTCAAGCTGTTTTTGACTGAATGTTGCAGCGCAAGGTGTTCTTGAGCAACACATTTAGGGTTCACATGTGACATGACAATTGGACAGTCATGTGCCGATGAGATTATGAAATAATAAATAACTTAATTTACTGTAGAAATCACATTTCCAGCATACAAGGATGTGGTCAAAGCAGACAAGCAACTTATCAGAAAGTCAGAATGTAAATTTCCTGCCAGCATGAGGCAGTTGTTTGTGCAGTGCTTACCAACACACTGATGATTACATAAGACACAAGTGTTGTGTGACTTGAAAACTCTTGATTTGGCACTTTAGGGCTTCACCTCCGAGCAATGGAATACCAGATCCCATTATGGTCTCAGTGAATGAGCCCTGTCTTGACTTAACTTATAGAGGATACACAGGATTTTCTTTTGCACTTATTCTTACTGTGATTCTTCTTGTAGCTTGGGTTTTTTTTCTGTGTTCCCCCACCCACCCCACGACGCCCTTCCTCTGCTCTGGCAGTGTGTGTGTCCGTGTGTGTGTGTAACAGGAGGTGTGGATGGTTTCAGACCCTCTGAACCTCATCCGCAGTTCAACCTGTCCAGAAATTCTTGCAAAACCAAAACAAATCTTGATACAGATCTTGATTACTAAAGACAAATCTGATTTACAACTGAGGCTTTGATGAGTGTTCTATGTTTTTTTCCAAACCATGAAAGCGCCATGTGACCTAATTTTTTCCACCTTAACTGGCAGTGTGCCAAAGCCCACATTTACTTCCTGATGCACATAAACATGACTATATTTGGAATGCATAAAGCAATGATATAAAGGAGGAATGTGTTGTGTAACATAAGGACCGATTACCCACAAAATGTGCTGTGTAACTTCTGAATAACTCTCTTAACTCTCTGAATCCACTTCAAAGACTTTTGAATGCAATGCAGTAGATTTTGCTGCATTGTTCACTCTGCCAACGATATGGCACAGTGAACATGCATGCCTTTGGGAGATAGGAGGAAAACTGCAGGTAGAACATGTAAACTCTCAATAGAAGAGCCCGGGGACTTTCCTCCTTTTCATTGTGAAGTCATAAATGATCACACCAGTTTTCTTTTATATGTTTTATTACAGAAGTGCTCCAAATCAAATAGTCACGTACTGTATATTAGTCATATTTTCTTTCTATTGTCTTTTTTTCACTTCTGGTACCAGTTAATTCACATGAATATCGGTACAGACAAAGGGTACTGACATAAGAACCAAAACAATGAGATATTTATTCCACCACAAGATGTCCCTAAAACTCCGCGCTGATATTTCACCCATGAATGTTTTATCAGCAGCTCGAGTCTCCTGCTCTCACTTTATGCCGGCAGAGAAGCGATAAAGGAACACATGCGCAAATAAATAAAACAAGTTCAGCTCATTCATTGTGACAGTATCACTTTCACCACATGATGATAATCGGAGATTGAGTCACACATGAGAAAGATTGGGAACCCAACCACTCACACACAATATGTCATGGATTGTCTTATCCACCACATTTACCACATTCTTTCTGGAATTAACTGTGAGATTTTTACATTAAACACTTAATAGCGCTGACAGGAGTGGCAAAGTGCTGCACAGTACTGCAGTGTTTCGCAATGTTGCCTCACATCAAGGAGCTGGGTTCACACCCTAAGAACATTCTGTGTACAGTTTGTACAGGCATCTTGTTCCCGTGCGGGGAACTCCGAACACATGCACAAACACAAGTGTCACTAAGTTACCTGTGAGTGCTTGTTTGTTGTGTGTCTCTGTATGTTGGCCTGGTGACCTGACCTAATGCCTCACCTAATGCCAAGGACCGTAGATAATGGCGGCTTAGTTTGCAATGACAGAAGCTTCAACATCAGCTGGTTACGGTTAGGGTTCGTGAGTCAGGAAAAGCCAAGTTGGTGTTCCTGTGAGACAGCGACAGACTATATTCTACAGAGAATATATTCTATTGTATTCATTTGTTTGGTTGGTATCGAGTAAAATCCAGATCCGCTATCTCTATCTTAAAGTTAGTGAATTGTGGAAGCTTTCAACATGCCTGAACTGTACTACATTCTGCTTAATTGTAGCTGCAGTGTGTCCTTTGACTGGATTTTCACACTACGTGCACATTGCAACAGGGAGAAGAGTAAGGCAGATGGAAATGAAGGTGGTGGAGCAAAATTGGTTTAAATCAAAAGGCGGAAAAGGCCAAAAGCCAAGTCACCAAAACGGCAGCACCTTCTTTATCTCAAAATCAAAATTTCTTTGGAGTTGGCAGCACTGACTGATTCCACTGACTGTGACCAATATGCAGTTGAGCGGTTCAGTTTCATGAAAGCAGGATGACTTTTGAAAATTACTAAGTAATGTAATAAAAGCACAGTGCTTAAATAAATGGTGAACTGTAAAAGCTGAAATAGGTCTAAGCTTCACACTGATTAAAAGTGTGAAGGAGTAAATAAGGAGTCTGGTCATGTATGCCAGACTAGCCAGAGTTTCTGATGAATCACTGTGCAGCACATTGTTAACATTGGACCATCTTTAAAGCTTCCTCCTGCAAACTCCTCCCTGCTACCTGTCAATCACCTCCACCTTCTGTTCCGACTTGGCTGCCTGACCCGTCACCGCCCTCAATTACCCATCACTTCACCTCAGGCAGCAAAACCAATCCGCGGCCGATAGTAAAGCAGAGACCCACTCCCTTTCATTTCCTCTTTTTCGTGACCACAAGACAATCTCTACCAATGACACCCCCCCCCCCCCCCCCACACACACACACACACACACACAGACACCTCCTACCAGCCTCACACTCCAGGCATTTCATATCAAGTGGAGAGATTTTGAGCGATACAATAATGTTTTTATGCTTCACTGTCCATCAATGGTGGAAAATAAACCACCTGCCCTTGTTAGTGTTTCTAAAATGTACTTTGCGCTCCCCAGTGCATTTTAACTAGGAGAGTTTCGATATTTACTGACCACACTTTGAAAACCTGATCATGTGAGCATAACAAATACTTTTTGCCGTTTTCGACTAAATGGAGATGAAACCAAATGATAATGATGACCCATGTGAATCAGTTTGTTTGTTTTATCTGCATTTATTTATTAAGTGTTCCCTGTTGTTTCCCAATGAGCCACTGTGTGGTTCTGTGTAAGCCTGATAGACCAAGATCTGCTGCTACAATTGTTCTAATTGAACAAAACCTAACACAGCAAAAAACAAAAGAAACAACATTGCCCCTGAATGTCTCAGTCGGAATCATCTCATCAAAAGTTCCCATTGCTCATATTGTGAGAAAGGCTGGTGATTAATGCCGATCTATCTTGGTGCTTTGTGAACATTTTGGTTACAAAGTTCTGACTAAGGGAGGTAGAAGGGTGGCTCCAATGCATCAATAATAGTTTTGTTTTCCTCTGTGTGTGTATGTGTGCTCTCGGTTTGACTGAGATGCCTCAGGGGAAGATAGACAGTCATTGCTCTGACATAGGGAGGCCTAGAGGTCATTTTGAAGTGCATGGAAATAAATGACACCAGCTTGGTAAATGTATTAGCTCTATTATTTTGATAGCTCCATAGCTGTGAGTGATAAGTATTGGTTCATTTTTATGGTTTGTGATGATAGCCTCATAATTCGATAAAAGAGATTTAGTTCAGTATCGAACAGTTGAAAGGACTGATTATCATGTCAAATGACACTTCAATCAGGTTCAGATAATTGTTGAGCTTTTCTAACTGCTTGTAATAAGCATACGCTTTCAAACTAACTCTAAAGGGTTCAGGTGACCAACATTTGGACAAATTGTTGGCATTATGTAGGGTAAAACTAAAGTAACTAAAACTTTTTAACAAACTTGTCATCCGGGTTTAGTGATTATGATAATGTAATATGTTCTTTTTATCTCAGCCCATTATTTCCCCCTAAAATGTGTAATTATGTTGTTGCTTCTCATGATCAAATGAAACTTCACAATAGTCAGCGTGCTTTCTTTTTGCTTCATAAAGGAGCGGAGGTGGGGTTCCATTTTGACTGATTGTTGAACAAAAACTGTTATTTCATGTGACCGCGAGATGCACCACGTACATTCCCGTGATGGTACATTGTACGTATGTGACTGACAAATAGGTTCCCTTTTCTGCTTCCAGAGAAGTTTACAACAATCTGCAGGTGTTTTATGACATGAATCAACAGATTGCCCTGAAATAGAAAGTTGCTGACATGCAGCAGGGCATGGTGAGGGCATGGTGAGGAAGTAGTCAGCATATGGGAAACCAACTTCTGTCAGTCAGACTGATGTTTGATGTTGTGTCATTCAGGAGGAAAGCACAACCCTGAATAACACAACATTTTGAAACTATGCTACGTGTCTATGAGGGCTAAATGATCTTACATCACACATCGTCTTAAAATAGAAATATTTCTTTTTATTTTGTTCCCATAAATCAGTCAAACATCTTGCATTTTTCTACTGTTCTGGTTTGCTATAGCTTTTGTTCTACTGTCTTATAAATACAACTTTAAACCCTAACCCTAACCCTTCTTATTTTTTATGTATCTCTCTTCCTCATTCCCTCTCATTGCTCATTATTAATGTTGAGTACGCCTCAGTGAAAGGCTGTAGATTTGCCTCTTTTGAACCTGCCAATTGATGCACAGTTGTAGAAGCCATTTACAGAAGGAATGTGCAGTTCTGGAAGTTTCTTCCTAACTGGATATCATAATGAATGTTATACAGGTGTTATTTACTCAGCATTATGATAAAATTAGTACTCTGAATTTATTCTGGATCTGAGCTTCTGTAACTTCTTAACAGGCTGATTAACCACAAAACAATACAGCTTCATCATTTTGACTTGTGTCTAAAAGAAATTATAATGGATTAATGTTTGGCTGTCTCATGTAAATTGTATTAAATCAATTTAGAAAATGTTTTAATCCAATACATTGATCATTGGCACAATTTCTTGTTGAATAAACTCCAGTACTAGGCCCAATAATGCCTTCCAGTCAGCAAAAGGGCTTTTAAATACTCTGATAGTAGTAGTAATAATAATAATAATAATAATAATAATAATAAAAGAAATTAGCCTTTTTTTATTTGCACCAATAGTTCTAAAAGGCAATTTTTTCATATGGATGTCTTGACATGTTTGGTGTCCTATTTGGCACTTCAAAGTTATTTTATATTACACTGTATATTAAACGCAAAACTAATTAACATCAATAATATAACACCCAAAGACGCTAGTGCAATAATAAACTGAGCAGACAGAGCAGATCGGTGAGTCTGTAAGCAAAGTCTGAGTTCACTGCTGCTACATAACAAGCTGACAAAAGTGTGTCAATGCAACGGTTTTGTTTGTGTTTCTCCATTTCTTAAATGTTATCAGTTTTTTTTTTTTTTTTTCTTTTACAAATGATGTGATTTGTGTTTTTTTACACAGTTCAGATTATGGCATTCAAAGGTAAAAACACCTGAAACCAAGTACTGTACATCTCAGACGGCGATAATGAAAGGGAAATCTGTGCATGTGGATATTTCTGTGATCACAGGGGACATTTTAATATCCTGACCTTAAAATATAATGATGAATGATGTCAGGACTTTGTTATTAGTCCTCATAAAGTGCCCATAATGTAATTTTGCAAGCAGACTTCGATCCCCACAAAACGATTAACATCTGGAGCATGCTCACACACGTGCATGCACGTACTCACGTGTAAAAGAAGGTAAACAATTTAAAGAGACTCATGAGGCTAAATCATCACAAAGGGAACTCTACAAGAGACAGAAAGAAGCAGAGAGATGGTGACACAGAGACCGAGACAGCGATCAAAATTGTCAAGGAAACAAAGGAAAGAAAGAACAAACAAAGGTTTCTTCTTCCACCTTGACTGTCTGTCTCTGTCCTTCTCATCACTGCTCGCTTTCTTCTGAAGTCATGAAAAAGGGGATCGAAGAAACCATTTGGGAGCTGCCAGAAATTTATTCAATTATTCCTCAAAATCTCCACCTCAGATGCTCTTCAGCTTTCTGTTGGCTAAAGCACAGTGGGTCAGAATATCAATCATTTGTTTTGTAAAATCAAATCTCCTTTTCTTGTCTTCTTGCTGATGTATTCGTAAGCAGTTAAAAACCTGTCAATGAGATATGCCAACTTGTCTCCTTGAAATTACAACAAAAGTAGCAACAATGAATACGTGCTTGGACCAAGATGCAACTTTATACCTTGAATGAGTTAATCTGCTCCTGTATTAACAGTGGCTGGACCAGAAAGAGGGGCAGCACGGCGGCGTAGCACAGACGGTCGTGGCTTCGGTTCCCGGCCTGGGTCCTTTCTGTGCAGAGTTTGAATGTTCGTGTCTGTGTATGTGTGCTCTGGTTTTCTCCCACCGTCAAAAGACAAGGATGTATAGGTTAACTGGAGACTCTAAATTGACCGTAGGTGTGAATGCGACCATGAGTGGTTATTTGTCTCTGTTTGTCCTTGTGTGATGGCCCTGTGATGGACTGGTGACCTGTCCAGGGTTGCCCCACCCTTCGCCCAGTGTGTGCTGGCTCCTGACCCAGAAACAGATGAAGATGAGTGAGTGAGCGGATCACAAAGAGGTTACAGAGGAAGTTTGGGGCTAAAGTTAGGGAAAGATTGCGTTGATGAAATATATTTATAAATGTATGTGTCTGAAGTACTATGAAGCTCTAGATATAATTCAAATGTTTAATACAATGTACATTTCAATATCTACAAGTAGAAATTGGACTATCAGACAGAGTATTTCGGTGGGAGCAAAAAATATGGTGGTTGTTAATAGTTTAGTGATGAAATTCAGCATCACTATATTTGCCACTTGTTGAATACAAAAAAATTAACATATCCTTGTTTCGTTAATAGAAAATCTGGTCTGAGTAACGGTTCCTACAACTTATATTTTGTGCTTGTTTGAATGGAAACATGTAGACAGGAGGAGACAGTTGTATTTAAGCCTGCACTATGTTACTGTAGCTCATTTACTTGTGATCATTTGAGACACGGGCCATTACCAATTTGTTTCTACATATAATAACAGATATGTTCAAAAATGCCTATAAATTTATCTAAATTGTTGATTATCTAATAAAATGTTTTCATGTATTGTTGCAGATGACCAAAAACAGTTCTCAGCTCAACTCAACTCAAGCTTTATTTATAAAGCACCTTTAAGACGACAGCAGTCAATCAAGGTGCTGTACAGAAGAGGAAACAGGATACATACAAGAAGAAGTAAATTGATACATACTGTAGATAAAAATAAAGAAAAAAGAAGAAAGAAAGAAGGAAAATTACTGTAAACAATAAAACCTACAATACTTAGAAATAGCATGCTCATTTATGAAAGGCCATGGAAAAGAAATGGGTTTATAGGGAAGATTTAAAGGTCCCTAGTGACTCGTAGGCTGTAATATAAAGAGGGAGACTGTTCCAGAGTCCAGGGCAGCCGTGAAGGCCCCATCACCTCTAGACTTAGGTCTAGTATTGGCAGCCTCCAACAGCATCTGCTCCGAGGACCTTAAGGCTCTGGTTGGGGTGTGGCGACGCAGGAGCTCAGACAAATATACAGGGGCCAGGCCATTAAGGTCTTTAAAAACAATTAAGAGCTCTGTATCTGTCTTCACAATGGCTTTATATCCCAGCATCACCACTGAGAAAAAAGTGTGTTTCTGCACAGCCTCCCTAACACAACAACATTACTCCAAACTAATAAGCTGTTCAAGCGCTAATATCCCCAGTGGAGGAACAGCTCTCCTCTGATTAATGGGTTTAATGAGATGCTGCTGTTTTAACATGGCAATATTTTTATGAAGGATGAAATGGAAACAGACGGAAAATCACAATCAGTCGCGGAGGAAGAGGAGTGGCGATCAGTGTATCCCCATCAATTACACTGATTTACTTTCAGGTGACTGCTCATAACTGTCTGTGTTGAGTTCATTAGTGCAGCTTTAAACGATCTGGGTTAGTTGCAGAAATAATATAAATCAATCAGCGAAATTTTATTTATATAGCACCCTTCATACTGGAAAATCATAGCAGAAAGTGCTTT
The DNA here is from genome assembly GCF_900963305.1 of Echeneis naucrates. Lineage (NCBI taxonomy): Eukaryota > Metazoa > Chordata > Actinopteri > Carangiformes > Echeneidae > Echeneis > Echeneis naucrates. The sequence goes on along the minus strand of NC_042525.1, from coordinate 16,361,288 downwards.
ACAGCTAAAAAAAAAAGAAAAAAGTGTATTAAACATTAACATTAAAAATCCAGCCCTCCCTCACTCCACAATGTAAATCATTCAATTCATTCAATTCATTAAAGAAACTGAGACGACTGAGGAAACACTATTACTGTTACTTCATGAGTAAATTATGTATGTGTATTGAATGCAACTAAGCAAAGCATACGTGTCCATTGCGCCTCTGTATCCTGTGGCTCTGAACATGCAGAAGAGTTGTGGACATTTTTGGACTGAATGACACTGTGACACGTTCTGCCTGTTGGCCAAAAGTGAAGATAACAATGGAAGACTGACATATAATTTAATTGTGAACAGGATACAAAAAGGTTGAAATAAAGAGGCTTCACACTGTGATGGAAAAGCAAGTGAAGAAGAAGATGAGCAGGAAGGAGGATGAAGATTGTTGTTTCATCTGAACTTTGTGACAAAGCTAACATTAATTCCTCTTCTCTTGGTAGTAAAACAGCTCTTTCATACTGTCCAAATAGAGGTTACACATCAGCACCATAACTTACAGTACGATGCACTGAGCATCACCAAGAATTTATAATATAAATGATTTTGGTGGAGAGGGCAGCAGCAGAACACAACAAATTCTGTGACATCTCTGGAATGTTTGGAGAAAAGGTACACTTCATTTTGCTGTTCAACACAGCAAACCCAAGTTTGAGTCACAATAGTAAGCAGAGCTTGTTTCAAAACACACAAGTGAACTGGTGAGCTTTCAGTTGGTGACATTGTCAGAAGACAGCAGGATTGCCTTCATGCACTCAAGCCTGAGTCCATGGTGTCTATATGAAGATGGATGTAGCCTCCTCAAAGTCCCCTGCAGGTCTCTGAGGGGTTCTGAAGTTCAAAGTAAGTTCTGTGGCGGCCATTTTGCCAGTGCCTAATCCCACCTAACTCCCATTAATCTAAAAATGAGCCAAGAGAAGGGGTTTGTGTCGGTCTAATTAAATTTAAACGGAGGAGCTAAAATTCATGATGTCCACTAGTAACTTGCTACAACATTGTTTATTTGTACTGTAAAACTGGGTTGAATAACTTTTGGAACCAGCTTGGCTGCTGCTTGGCTTGTGCTTAAATTAAAGTTTTGATTGAACATTTGAATTTACCTCTTACAGTCTTCTTTGCCATTGAGGCAAACATGAGCAGACCAGGTTATACGACATATGTCCTCTGCAGACTACGACTGTACTTTACAAAATGACAAATGTGGTGGACGGACTTATAATGCTGCCCTGAGAGACACTGGTTCAACATCACAGGTGTTGTTTATTCTGTATAGATGATTCAGTGACACTAGATGGAAGTTGGCCTTCCTGGCTATTCATATCAAGAGTTATATTACTGACAAACCTTTGCTGTAATTCCAGGTTTTTTGGTGCTGTTTAAATTGGTAAGAGAATGAATATTTGAATGACCGCACACTCTGAATAATGTCCATGTAATAATCAGATGATACAGTGCAAATATTCTGAAGTGTGCTGTAAGAATAGGTAGCTGATAATCAGCCTAATCTGCCGTTGTAAAGTGTGAGTCCTGTCTAAATGCAAATGTGCCTTTGATCACAGCTGTATTAGAGGCACCATCTTCATGGCTCACTGGACTGATGTTGTCATTCCAGTCATGATATATAATTTTCATTGTTGTCGCACACATCACAGTTGCAGGCTCACCAAATGTACAGGTGAATTCCTCACACACACTCACATGCAAAACAGTCTGACAGATATGCACCTATTTAAAGGTGATTTTACTGTTTAGAGTGGTTTGGCATGTTGATTCACATTAATGAAAAAGGGGAACAGAGCAATTAGTCCCGTAACACATCATAAGCGCCACACATTTGCACAAATTTACCTGCCTCGCTATATTCATTTTAAGAGTTAAGTTTGAGAGAGGAGAGGGGATGAGAGGGAGGGAAATTGTATTTAGTGTTTTTTTGTTTTTTTTTTCTTCTTTCTTTTCAGGGGGGATGAAACAAGATATCCTCCCTCTGATCTTCATCTAATCTGAGAAGAAAATATAGTACCCCCGGAAAAAGCAACCTGCTCTCACACACCGTTGCTGAGAATAAGAATGCGCAACTCAAGTTCGTGTTCCCATCAGGGAGACATGATGTGTTTGATCCCTGCTCTCCTCAGAGGGCAGAGCAATGTGTGAAGAGGATGAAAAGGCGTGAGGAAACACTGCGGTCGGCCAGAACACTGCTGCCGTTTGACAGACACCTTCGGCTGCCAAATCTATTGATCTCTTGATCAATTCTGACGAGTCACATGTGAGCCACACAGGCTGTACGCAGCCGCTAACAGCAGCCTTTGGGGAATCCCTCTGCACTTGCCGGCGCATTGTAAAACTCAGCTGCCTGCATACTGAAAAACTGCTAATTGTCTTCCACTGGAACTTTTCAAATACATCAGCGCTGATGCGTCAGCCATATTTTCTGTCAATTGAAAATTACTTATTGGGATAACTATGTCCATTAAGGTTCATATCCGCTTTAATTTGTTGCAAATTATAGTGTTCTGTGTGGACGGCACTGCGTTCAAAAGTATTTGGCTTCTACATGTCAGGCTGCTTAGATTCATTAGTAGTCAGAGCAGCAATGCCGCACAGTCTCTGCTTCAGCAGCAGGCATAGACATGCTTGTGAAAATGGAAAGTGCTACTCTGCTGATTGGGAATGCAGGTTTTAATATTTGACAGGCATTGTTTTGCCAAAACTAAAGATTGGCCCTCACTGCAACATGTGAGTTGTGGTCGTCACTGCCTCTTGGAGCCATTGTACCTTTTCAACAAAGCCTCACTTAACGCTGATTTTACTTCACACATTAGTACTCAGGAGAAGTGCACCAAGAGTTGGAACGCCTGGTATCTCTACAAAGATGTGGCTGGATTAAAATTCTGTTTTTGCAAAAAAAGAAAAAATTAGCTGTCAGCTCCCCAAGATGGTAACTAGGTTTTTAGGAAGAACAGCCTTAGAATTGATGAGCAACAAATGGAGCATAACGTTAGTTCAGGTAGGCCCAAATGCCAAGCTATGCTTGGCCCCGTCTGACTAAGCTGCCCACATCAGCTGATTGGCACATCACCTTCTGCATATATTCAAGTTGGTGCTCTGTTTAAAGTGTTTCAGCCGGCCTACCTTTGCAGCTTCCTCTGTATGCTGCCTCTCAAGCCACCTCTGCCCCAGATCCTCCTTTTCATACTTAAATAGACAGGTTTACTTTACTGATCCCAAAGCTGGGAAATTAAATTCTCACAAAGTTCTGACTTATCAATGCCATTTTTGTTGTCATTGATGCTGGCTCTTTTTCTGGTCTTGCTGCTGCTCTCCTGGCAGCATGTCGCCTGTCTCATGCTTTCCATGCAAGTGTGTACAGTAAAGTCAGACCCACAATGCTAAGTCTCTAATTTGTGAATGTAATTGTAATAAAGTTCTTTGACTTAAGTGGACGTGACTGCAATTATCTTGTTTGTTCTGCACATCACAAAAGACACTGGTTCTCAGTTTAATCTCTCCATGTGACTGGGGCCTTTGGTGAATTTGTGTTTCCATATAGTGGTGGTGATGTGGGAATGAGGAGCTGCTGAGTGTTGAGGTGAGGAGGACTTTCCATACCCAAAAAAACAAAAACTACAAAAACAACTGAGATAAAGAGACAGCAAAACATGACCAAATCAAACCTGTGGTTTTATTAACCATTTCATAATAATTCTTATATTTATCTTCCAGTTTTATTTGTCTGGGCACTAAAGTGGTGCAAGCAGCCCGAGGTATAGTTTTAATCGCTGATTTAATCTCCCATAACGTCTAATGTAGGTGGAAAAAGATGCAAATAGGAGGTTGTTAACTGCTGACGTACGTCATACATTCATACAAACAGGACTGTCAGATTCCAGAAACAAGAGTTGTGTGGCAGAGATAAAACAAAACGTATAACCCAAACAGTGCGGTATGGGTAAACATCAGTGTTTTGGCTGTTTGCTCCTCATCTGTGGAAATGACAACTTAATTTGTTGTATTTATTACAGCGTTCAGATTGGGTTCCTTTCAGAATATTTTTTGTTTGTATGTTTTTGGTCTATGTATGTCTCAAGAGTCACCATTGAATTGCTACATTTAAATTAAGATTGTGACCGTGCGGTTAAGCTGTCACACAGCAGAGGAACAAAGTTTGAGGTCCTGGCTACCGAGGCTGACAAATCAAAAGTCAGATCATGACACTCCTGTTTACATGAAGTCAATGGATGGAAGATTACCCATGAGCCTCTGGGACTGGGCCATGGCATGCAGACAGTGTCTGTGGATTTGACAAAGTAGGAAGCTTGTGGTCGGTAGCCCTCAGGGAGCAGGAAGCTGCGATGGACTGAATGCTGAGTGGGTTTCAGAGACTGAGACACACCTCAACACTCCCAACTACTGATGGCTGAACATTTGCTTGTGTGTTGGGAGCACATAACTCTGATAAATGCATTTAGTGGAGTGCTTCACTGCATCCCTCCACCTACACACTGAAGGAAAAACTAAACAAAACAAAACACCAAACTATTTTTTTAAGCCTTAGTTTTCTTTGTGCTGTAAAATATGAACAAACTGAGTGGAAATGTCAAGGTAAGGTTTATGTTGATATTTCTTTTACATTGCCAATCCTTCATTCCTCCGCCTGATGTCTCACAGATAGAATGTATTTTGTGTTCCTCCTGTCAGAAGTTAATTTGTACCATTACTTTACTTTAGGGTGAAAATATCTTTAAAGCGCAACAGAATATTGGGAAAAAAAAAAAAAAATCAGACTTAAAAATCTGGCATAGGGCCAATACAAGAGAATTAAAAATGTTCTGGTAATGTTAGTATTGTATCCAAGAAAATGAGTTGCTCGAATAGTTTCCCTCCTCTAAGGATGAAAGGAAATTAAAAAGGACATAACTGAACATTTTGGGACCTAGCTGCTTCATTCTTTTTTAGAGCTTGTCACCTTTCTCACGTGTGGTGCATATGCAATCTTGTATAAAGTACACTAAAGCCATATTTGAGTGAAAGTGAAGCTACCTTACTGGAAAATGACTTAATTCAAAGTCGAGTAATAGAAGACTACTGGAATGAAAGTCTCTGATCTGAAAGCATCTGATATTTACCATACTTGAGCATCAAAATTTTTAAATTTGATATTAGCTGTACTGAAAGTAAAAGTAATTAACTAGTAAATGCTGTCAAAAATACATTAAAAAAAAAAAAAGTTTTACAATTATCAGATTTTCAAGCAAACAACACAGGCTGGTACAGTTCCAGTCGAAAAACACAAAACCACCACTTGTTTTGGGCTTGGTGCCTGTAGGTCTGAATATGGGAGACTACACACTTTTTGAAGCTCTTCAATATTCAATATTTTAAGACCTCCTCACCAATTCAAGCTGTAATCAGCAGCACATCTTTAACTTTCAGTTGTAATTTAAACCTATAGAGCCCAACCAACAATGGAACTCAGATAATCTGGGTAGGAACAAAGTTTGGAAGAATAAATAAAAAAAAAGGCAAAGTTTATCAAAATGTGGTCACAGGAAATGACACTGTGACTCTCAACTATTCACAGAGAAAACTTTTCCACACAACTTGGTGAATAATACAAACACTGATGTAAACTCGTGACGTGTCTCAATTGTTTGCAGACTGTGCATGTGAGCCTTACAGCATTGACCTGAACTCTTATCATCACCTACCAGGAGTCTGCGAACATTTTGGAATCTGTTTGGCGCCTGGGGGAGGGTGTCACATCTCCTGACCTCTGCCTTACCATAACTTTAATGCTTCAGGTGTTGATACTGGAATGCAAAAGTTCTCTGTCAACAGATAATGCGTGGCGTCACCAGCACGCGCAGGGCCACGAGCCAACCTGGCAGGTCGAGTGCGCTGCACGTTGTTGTTTTTAACAGCTGGGTGTTTGAGAGCATGTTGGATATAATTTGATTACCACACAACATTTAGCTGGCCTGCTATCAGACAACCCTGATTCTGTGGGAGGATACCTGGATGAAACTCACGCAAGCACGGGGAGAACATCCAAACTCCGGGAATAGAACCCACAAGCTTCTTGCTGTGAAGCAACAGTGCTAACTACTATGCCGCCATGCAACATGATTTCTTATATCTACAACGTTTAATGTCACTGCATTCCGTCAATAATATATATATAAATACTGATAACACAACCCTAATGTTTCTAAAATTCACCAGTTAGTTTTCACTAACACCTTGGATCTTAAATTAGAATGGATTATTAGTGCTAAAAAGATTCAAAAGAAAATGTCAGTACCTCTGGTGAATGTTTTAATTGGGAAGTTTGAAAAATACTATTCACACGAGTAAATGCAAATGCAAAATGTTCAAATATATATAAAATAATACATTGTCCACTCAACAGTTTACACTCAATGATGACAAAAATGTTTGGCAAATTTCTTAAAAACAACAACTGAAACCACACTGATTAAAGTCTTAAGATTGTTCGCTTTAGAAATTTTTAAAATTCAACAATCAAAAGATAGTAACCTTTCAGCGATGATCAAGACAAATGAGGGGCCCCAGAACAATTTGTCCTTGTCACAAACAGACAATAAATTTACTTTTGTAAGGAAGCAGAAATAGAACTTTTTTCTTATGCAGCAGACTTAAACCATCTTTGCTGAGTGTGAGATTCCTGCATCATATTTCTGAATCCCGTTTTAAACAGTAACCTGTTCACAGATAAAAGCAGCCTCAGAACTCTGATCTGATGATCTGATGTTATGAAAGCTCTGCACAGTTCTGAGTTGTGCTTGGTAAAGAAGATCTTGGGGATTTGAGTGAAAGACAAAAAAAAAAAAAACAACAATACACACATTCTCTGTTTTTGTTAGGACCTAATATAACCCCTTGCCTATCATGTTAACCTTAGGATAACCTCTGATTGCCTAATCTAAAAAACCCAAACCCATTTAACAAGTAGTTTTAACCCACCGACAGCCATTTGGGGTGTCCAGAATTTTGATACTTAAAGATCTGTAATGCCTACACCAGCTGTTTTGAAGTAAATGTGTTGACGTTATTGGGGAAAGTAAAATACGAACAGATGGTGAAGTGTTGCAGCAGAATATAAAGAACAGACTGAATGCTGCCATGTGGTGGTGGTTGGGTCTGATTGGCTCATTGAGTTTGTCCATTAGCTCCACCCTCCACTCCAACCTGAGCAGTTCGAAGGAGCTATGATCACCTGTTCAAGCAAAACCTGAACTGTTCAACTAAAGTTGGCCAGACAGAGGCCCATGTTCGTTAGCTTACAAGCACCTACCATCTCGTGTTCAATAATCAATGCTCACCACCCTCTGTAAATACGTTGTTGTCCCAATAGCTTAATCATGTTGCCAGAAAAGCCTTTATCAAGACAAATGAACTCATTCTTTTGTGAACATGCCAGGCTTAACCCAACCATTATTTTCTGAAGTATTTGTAAACCCTGATTGTAAATTCAGAGTTATTTCATTTGGAGCCACAACACAGACTCAATTTTGAAACTGTATTAATCATTTCCCGTCATAGCATTGCCTTCAATCATTTCAAATTATTTACCTGACAAATCTATGATAGCTCAGCATTCGCGCTTCTAAACTGAACATTTGTCTTTCATTAACATTGTCAGGTTGGTGGGAGCAGGGAGCAGGAATTGGGCCAAGAGGATAAAAAGCTCCATCAGGCTGCATGGTTCAATGATAAGTCTTTTTTCGTCATTGTGAGAGACATGTCTCATGTCACACAGAAACAGAGGTTAGTGTGAGCTGCTGAGTGCAGACACATCTGCTACCGCTAAGCATCAAACAGGTGAGGCAGTGGAGGAGGAAGGGGAGACGGGTTGACTGTGACAATGAGGCCCAACTTTTCCTCTTAACAGCTCAAGAATTGTCCTTTCCTCTGAAATAGACACGCCATGTATCCAAAGAGATGATAAGGGTCTACAACAGACCATCACAAAGAGGGAAACTCTGAGGCAATTTTTTCCTTCAGGCGCTCTGAAGTGTCAATAAAGAGTCAGAGAAAAACGTCTTTCTCTTGATTCGCTGAAATCTGTCATTGTCCTGCAGGGTTCAAGGCCTTGGAAAACAGTAATCCATCACTGCCTCTACTCTCTGGACACTCGGCTCTGACCTTGGGCCAAAAACAGCATTACTGATGTATTACAGCAACTGAGACTGAATAATTACACAGGAGAGGAGCGGACCTTTAGCATGCAGTATGGCTCACTCTTAGATGTGTATAAATATGGATAAAGAGGTATGAGTTAAACGCGGATACAGGTGCAAAACTGATTATTTGCCATGTAAAGCAGTGTGTGGGTGTTGATTATAATGGTTGTGGAACACCAAACTACTCAGCAGTTGCTGCAAAGTTGTCTCAAATAAGCAAAACTCTGCTGACAACAACACATTCATTAAATCGCTAAACACTCTGAAGAGGTGTAACATCACCTGAAACTTTTTGAATTAAAATAGGTTCTTCACTAAGTTTCCACTAATTTGAGAAGTTTCTCATGTTTATAAATAGATTGTATTTTTGACGTAACTTTGGGAAGAAATTATGTTTTGCTTTAGTCTGTTGTCTTTACTGACCGCAGCTGCCATCAACAAAAAGAGCCAGCATTCACACCTACCCTATTTGATACCTAATATGGATGTTTAATCATGTTTATAAGGTATAATAAACACAACTGAGATAGATTTTACCAAAATTAACATTTGGTTTTGGTGAAGTTCTCCAGCTGCATTCATTTCGCATTGTTTGATATTTAATTTAAGTTTCAGGAACCATAACCTGATTTCTTTGGTTTGATCAAATGTGCAGGATTTGTGTGGTGATGTGCGCAATAAACAACTACATAATGTGCACCATAACCAGCAGGGACCACAACACATCACAGTGGACTATATCTGTCAGCGGGAAAACAAAACTGCAGCTATCAAACATCCTTGGTGGCTGGGCACTGCTGTAAGCTGAAAAAAAAAAAAAAAGTCATCTGTGCTTACATAGATCCATTTGCAAATGCATTACACACATATATATATATATATATTTTAACCTACTTCCATCTTTAATTTCTTCTCACTGGATTCATACATTGTCCTCTGGCAGACTGTGCCATTCTTCAGGTCAAAGAACTTCATAACAAACATGATCCCAACATCCTGCTCTGTCTTTTAAATACACCTTCAGGGGTCAATAAGGTAGGGAAATATATAGCTGAGCGTAAATGTCATTTTGATTTATTTGTGTAAATCATCCAGCATAGAATCATGCAAGATATTTTGTTTTGCTAGTTTGGTCTGTGCCGGCCAAAATTTTACACATAACAAAGGTCACCACAGTAATGATCTTTTTTGCGATTTTGCTGAATGTTTTTGTTAACTATGTCTTCTCCATGTCGTTTTAAAATGAGAGATGATCTCCTCTCATACAACTTTAATACTGCCTTCAAAAAAAAAAAAAAAAAAAAGTGGCAAAGAATTCATTGAGTTCAACCACTTGATCAGCAGCCTGTTCAACCCTGTCAACTTTATAATGGCCATTTTGTGCTGTGAAGCAGTACAGATCAAGTTGTATAGAGCAGTTGAGACTAAAATTAGATAAATTCAGAGCGAACATGTGTCATCCACAAATGATTGGAATTCTTTATTCTCATTAAGCTGAGCCTGTCTGTGCAGATTTAAAAGGTAATAACATGTTATTTTCCAGGATGGAGGATGACCCTCACTTCAATCCGGTCATCACCATTTATTCGTGATTTGAGGTTCACACCAGGTACCTTATATTGCTGTGACAGTAGGTGGGATCTGGACCAACGTGGTCACCTGGAATGACAACATTACGTTGCCTTCATTAACACAGCAACACAAAACTTGTTCAGTGTTTTGGTGTCAGTTTTCCTTTCTCATTCCTTTCCCCTTATAATAACAAAGTCATAAAATAAATAAAGAAGGCAGCGAGGCACAGAAGGGCACGTTTAGAAGGTTGAAGTCAGGTGTGTCAGCTGTGAACCTAATTACATTGTAAGGTGGTTTTGGTTCATGAAATAAGAGTCTACTTCCTTTTTTTTACCTCCACCAAAGACATTACATTACATTTTAGTCCTTGTCTGTTTATACTTTGTGCAAGAATTGCTTTGATCTTTGTGGAGAGATAGGGCATGGGTCAAGGAGGAGTCCATAAAGCTGTGAAGCATATCTAGATAATTTACTACTGATTTAACATTTTTCTCCAAAGTCTGATGTATGTTGTGTGGCATTGGCCTTGGCAGAGGCATTCCCTCTTGTAGGCCCTTTTACTTAATCGAACATAACACCAGGAATTCCTTGTGAATCCTAACATAACCAGCAGGTTTATTTATTTAAAAAAATATTTGAATAGGACTCATCCTGTATTACATTTTCATAAACATCATATCCAAAGCACTTCCACTCTTCAAAATGACTTACAATGTCACTTTAGTCACTGAGAAAAATGTCACAATTTACTGCACTGAGAAAAATAGGGGAAAAATAATGTTTGTAAAAAAATAGAATTTTAATATGGCACTTAATGAGAGACTCCAAATCCACTTAATAGATGAAAAAAATAAAAAAATAAAATAAAATCAGACTTTAGAAGTACAAAGAGATGGACTCAATCTCATTTTCAGAGAGTCTGTGATTAATGTTTGTCCTCTAGAATTGTTATTATGGCACTGAAGATTAGCCCAGCATCCTCTTGGTGTGTTCATTCTTCATCAGACTGGCTTGGAATTATCTCAATATAGGAGGCAGGCAGCTGAGCATCTAATTTTGCCAGTGAAACTGCATTAACCTCATAAATATTCCCAAGAGACCCATGGCAGGGTGGGACCATTTAAACCACAGTTGTTTCAGTGGGGCCACTTACATTAACCCTCACTGAGAATGAGTCATTTTAAAAGCATCGTGGTGGGAGAAAAAAAAAATTGAGGAGGCCGAGAAAAACAGGACATGCATTGTCCCAATGAAGCTCAACAAAATGAGAGTTGAATTTTAATCTGCCTCAGGTTCGGGCATGACTAAACGCTGAATGTGTCTATCAGGGAAGAGACAGGAGAGGAAAACACCACAGCAAATTACATGCTGCCATCTTAAAACAATTTATAAAACTTTTTCAAATAATCAAACATCAATTTCTGCCCCTTGCAAGGAACAAATATATGTACTATACATCGTCCACCCCAATGCTGAAATTAACATGCTATGCAGCTAGTCCTGGCCAATTCCAGTTTAATCAGTTTCTGATCGTGACTCACTCACTCACTCCATCGTCTGACCCGCCCTGATGATGTGGTACTGTTCGGACGCATATCATGACTTTTTTCATTATAAAGCTAGCAATCACTGAAACTCTTGTCAAATCACAATCACCACAATCAGCTCCTGGCAAGAAAGTATCAGCAGAAAAAAAAATACAAATAGACCCTTTAAACCTTCGACTAGGACAATTTTGTCACCAAATTGTGCGAAGTTTAAGTGTCTGGGTTTCTGAACATGATTGCAACAAAAAATGTAATTATATAAAGGACCTCTTTGAAAGTTGTCTCTATAATGATGGATGTGTTTTGTTGTTCCACTCTAACATTGGCTATGTAGCATGAGGAAAATGTACAAATAGCTGCTTTAATTGGAGAAAGAGTTTGTACTTATCATAGTTTAGTTTGTTAAAATGCAAAGCAGCTATAGGTGTCAGTTTGATGCTGACGCCATTATTTAGTGAGGATTAGGTGTTAGGAGCAACTTGGGCTGCTGTGCCACCATTAGACCACAGAAAATGTGAAATGGTGGCAAACAGCTATACTGTAAGAGGTTTATTGTCACAGTGTGACTCTCTCGCTTGGATTGAAGATGCAAAAAAAAAGAATAAAGAAAAGTGATGACGATGATGACGGCTAAATGTGTGAAAAGGCGCAACTGTTCCTGTGATTCTGGTGTAATTTGTTAAGTTTCCCTACCAGTGTGAATTTTCCTGTTGGCATCAAAAGCCAACAAGCCGACATACAAAACAAAAAGTTGTAATGAGCTAAATTTGAATTTGTCCGTCCTGTGGCACTGACCCTGCAGACCCCTGACAACGTGCTGTCAGTTTGCAAACAAAGGTGGCCTACACACTGTCTGCTGGGCCTTTTAAAACCGCTGACCGGGGTCTGTGCAATCTTGATTGTGACACAGCGGGCGGCTGAAAAGTCTTTTAACATCAATAAGAAGCCCATTCATATTCTGGATGCATTTGCCAGTGTGATTTTGATGGATGCACAGGCAATACAGAGCCAGAGGTCTGCGGTGCTGTTTATGAACTTAACGTAGCTTTAATCAGATCTTTAATGAAAAAGCAGGCAGCTGCTAATTGTCTAGACCACCTAGTGTTTGTGGGAGATCACAACATCACTGGAGCTCCTTCCTCTCTGGCTGTGATTACTGTTTCATTTTGTGTCTTCAGCAGGGGAATTTCGGACGGTTTTTAGTGTCAGCTTCTCTGCCCAGTCACCCCCACCCAAAATACTTCAGCTCGTTCCGCAGTGCTCCTCCATACAGTCAGGTCTCCTCGCCCCCGACTGATCAGTCTGCCTGCCTCCTGCCACTGTGTTCTCCTGCAACTTTTAATTCAACCCTTATTATCCACTAAATCCGGCATTTGGCAACTTTAAGGGTTTCAAAAAACTAATTTTCTTTAACTGCACAGCTTCTTCTTCAGACCACAAATCTTTTAAAGGAAAGAGTGAACTTTTTTTTTTTTTTTTTTTTTTTTGGCCTGTGCATTAGCACGGCCATTCTATAGTTCATTATGAGAAAAAGGTCAAAGCCAAAATGCGTATTTTAATTCTTCACCTCGTGCCTGACCCAACCTGCCTTATTCAGTCCTGACACCAAACAAATTACTTTGTATTACAAGCTCACTCTGTCATGTGGACCTAACCGTACCTGGACACAGTTGTGCTGTTCAGTCTTCCAGCTTTAACTTAAATTAGCCATTAGTAGGCATTATTCCCAGTGTAGCTTCAGTTAATCAACCACCACATGCACACACTAAAATAAATGTTAATGACCCACTAAAGCCCTGTGATTTACAACAAGATAAAGCATTTCACCCACCTTCAAATGTCTTCTTTACAGTATACAAGCTCAGATACACACCTGTTTTGCAACGTAACCCATCTGCTTTGGCCCTGTTGCTGATAAGGACATGATTTGTATGTCCTGGCATCATTGCACTTTATCAACGACTTGCCTCATGGTCCTGAGTTCTGGATAGTGACCAAGACAATGATATTGTGAATACAACTACCTGAAATGAGTTTACTCCACAGCGCTGCTGCTCTCAGTCCTAAAGATTGGATAAGGAGCTCTGACATCCACAGGGAGCCTCTCTCATTCTAAAAGGAGCCAGTTCATTGAGTTAGGATGCCTGCTGGGCACCTTCCGCTGGAGGCCTTCCAGGCACATCCAACTGGTAGGGGGCCTGGGGTTAGACTCAGAACACACTGGTGAGATTATTCCGTCCAGACTGGGAACACCTCAGGTTCTTCCAGAAGGAACTGGAAAACATTGCTGGGGAGAAGGACGGCTGGACGAATTGGCCTTAGCTGATGCTAATGTACCGTGACCTCAGAAACAAATGGATGTATGTATTGGAAAGTCTCACACACAGTCATGCGTAAAGGTAAAAAATATCCGACTCATACTGGCAGCATGCAATCTAAGACCAATCTGAGTTTGTTGGTTTTAATAAAATGTAAATGTGACTCTTACTCTAACCCTGCAGCAGTGAGGCCTGTTTTTCTCTCTGCGCCTCAGAGAACCTGTACACTACTGTTTCAGTGCCTATAATGAGAACGATTTCTCAAACTAAATGGAGCCCACATTTTTGGTATCATTTTTTCCATTATAATCTGAGTTTAATAAGATAATTTATGGTGGCATGCTGTCACATAATCCAATTTTTGTTGGGGGAACATAATCCTCATATAATTGTCTTTGCTTCGGATAAGTGAGGTGGATGATCTTGACTTACGATCTGAATTGTTTCCCCCGCTCGGCTCTGCAGCATGTGTCATTACAACAGGCCTTCTTGTTGTTCTCCCTAATGAGCTGTTATTAGATGCATGGATGCATCCCTCTCTGTAAATAATACCTGCTGACAACCACCCAGCTGCTGTCAGCTGGATCATCAGAGTGCTGTTGAGTGTGTGTGTGTGTGTGTGTGAAGGGGGGCGGATGGCCCATCACATATCAAAGCTGTGCGTCTGTGTGTCATCGTATCAGCTCTGAGAGAGGCTAGGTGGGAGCTTTGACAGGAATTAGCCTGACATCTCCAGCACCTGAATCCTTCACAAAGAAGCAGGCGGAGAAGTTATCTCTCTGCTGCAGACAGACGCCTATTAATATCCATCAAAAATGCCACACGGTGAAGAAAAGACCCATCCACCAACTTTTGAATTGGCGGAATTCAGAGATGTCAGTGTATGGTAATTACATTTTTTGTTTCTGCTTCATGTAACTGAAATAATTGATTCAGATATTAGGTTTCTGAACCTCAAATTATGTCAGTTTTTCGCGCCTCTACAAGGTGTTGATTGATTGAGATCAAAATCTCATGGTCTCATTAATTCAAATCTACTTTGCGCCATTTCACCTGGACACTGTTTTTTGATCATGAAAGCTGTTGGAGCCAGTGAAAAGGAAAGCTAAAAGGAAAGATAAAACTGCTCCAGAGAAATAACCAGTCGTTTTATTTTCACTCAACAGAGACGTGTTCATTAGTAAAATATCAGTACAAATTATAATCTAACAGTGGATCACACAAGCCTGTTGGCATTGCAGTAAATTCCCTGTCTTGTCAAAGCTCAGGGTGGAGTGATGACAGAAGAGAAACCAAATCCCAGAGGACTGCAAGGCTTTCATTACTAATTTTTAAGCATTCTTCTTGGTGTTGGCCACTTTGTGTGAAAATTTTTACTTTGCCTTCATTTAACTGATATGAATTGATTTTCACTGCAACGCCCAACTTACTTTGCTGCTCTGACCATGTGTGTTTGCTGTGCATTTATCAAAGATAAAAACCTTTTTAATTTAGGGTGGGAATTTGAAGGCTGAAATGTCTGTTTCACTACTAAAACCAAAAACCAAGGAGAGGGTATAAAGGGATGTAAATAAAAGCTAAAACTTGTGAAAGAAGTGTGTTAGTTCATACATTTTGATTTCCTGTATCTCATTCAGCAGATGGCAAATGAAAAAAACAAACAAAGAAACTGGAAGCTGAATCATCTGTCAGCTTCCAAACAGCTGAATATTTGTTTAATTCACTAAAAACAGAAAACATTTATCATCCATGTCAGGATATGTATTTAGATCATTTTGAAACAAACAGCTGTTTTCATTTATTAATTAATAACATCTGAACAGAACAGGAAAAAAGACTGATTGATATAAAGTCATTTTGAGATTTACATCATTAAATATTTACACTTCTTCTACTGACAGTATCCGCACATTATAAAGTCAACACTCTGCTTTGTGCATATATGTACAGTCTTTACAAAAATACAACCACAGAAACAGAAACAAAACCCAAACCAAAGATGACAGATCATGAGTGTGTCTCTCTGTTTGTATCCTCCTTGCTTGTGGAGCTGTTGTCGCTCGGGTTTTTAGTGTAAAGCACTGAGGCTCAACAAAGCCTCGCTGTCACTGTCCGTCTCCTCGGCGCCAACACTATCAGGTCAGCAGCAGTTCAAACCTCCACCTAAATAAAATATTCCTTTTGGCTTTCGCTTGGACCGATGCGCGGGCTGCTCTGGCTGCTGAACGGCAGCTCTGGGCTGTCTTCGGGCTTCACCGTCTTTATTTCCCCGCTCTGACACATTCCTTTGCTCCTGCAGAGGAATCGGGCCATTACAGCTGATGCAGACACAGTGACGAAGATCACCACTGCTATCACACCTAGGAGAAAGAAAGGGCGAAAGGTTATAGCAGCTCAGCAACAGGAATACCAGCTTTCCTGACTCACTGTATGGATTTGAGTTAGAGAAGGAAAATCAAAATCAGATTAATTTATATAGCACCAAATCGTAACAAAGTTACGTCAAGGCACTTTACATAGAGAGCAGGCATAGAATAGGAAGTAAAGGCTGGTAGAACAATGGCTCAATAATTGCTCAAATCTATTACTACAAAAAGGCACTAACCAAAAGATGAAATTACTCTTTCTTCAAAGAGGGAAAAGGTCTACAGAATTAAGTAAAAATACAAAAACAACAGAACAAAACAAAACAAAAATGTTTGCTTCTTTAAGTCAATATTCAGTAGATGTAACCTTGACAGTAATTACAGCCCTGAATCTGTGTGTTTGGGTAAGCATCGGCTTCACACATCAGGACACCTTTTAAGCTTTCTCTGCTTTAGTTTTTGCAAACCTGATCAAACTTCAGTTGTATTGCTGACAAAAACAGTCTTTTATTGATGGGAGCAGCTTTCTTTGCTAAGACAACTTTCAGCTAGAGCTCAGTGGAGTTAAATGTTGAGACTCCCATCATCATCACCACATGTGGCGTTTTTACAGAATTGCTTCACGTACAGTCAAGTTAATATGCTCACATATCAAACTTTGAAAGGTTTTGGCTGCTACCAGTTTTGAGCACTTAATTGAAACATTATCGAAATCAAATTAAGGCCAAAGGAAATATCCAGCCATAAATTAAACAGTGTGGCGTTGAAGACTTCATAATCTCTCTGTCTGTCAGCAGATGGATTTCATTTTGGTAAAGCATGGAGTCCATTAAAATGCTTGATGACTTCAAGTTAAGTCTCATTTTGAAATGAGCCAGATCACAACTTAAGACACAGTAAAATTAGATACATTGTAAGACAAAAGTCCTGCTTATAAATTAACTTGTAAAAAGGTCAAACAGGCCTGAGCAAACATTAGATTGCTTTTGCGCCATCATTAGTGGTGCTTATTTTCTCCAGGCTCCAGGGCAGTTTCAGCTGTTTGAAGGTCTCTGCACCAGTTTTAGCCAGTCAAAAAATAGGAACTGTGGAGTACAAATCATTTGTATTCTAATTATCTTTGTTTTACTTTGTATACTAAATAACAACTCTAGGGTTTGTCGCACTTAAATTCACCCAATACCTAATTAAGTGTTGGATAAGATCAGGTGTACAAAAAAAGTTTTTAAGTATCTTAAACTATTATATATCACATTGTCTCTTTCTACTTTACAGAAAAAGACTGATGACAATGGCAGAGTGACAGTGAGACGTGCAGCAGATTGTACCTCCAATTACAGCTGAGTCACTCCTGATGGCATTAACCAAAGGCTGACCTGTTCCAACTGATCCAGACTGGCCTGCGACACAGAAACACAGGAAACAGGCACGGAAGATAAGAGGACACATGTAGAAAGATAGGAGTAAAAAGAATGATGAGAAGAAAATAGAAGAAATGAAGTCAAACAGATGAGCGTAAAAGAGAAGAGCAGGGGAGTAGGCAGATCATCAGTGATGTGAAAAATGGAAATGGAGATACTGCAGAGAGATGCTCCATGCTGAAAATGTGGAGGGACACAGGAATCATAGATGGTCATACCATCAGTCAAAGCAGATAAGGTATACTGCAAACCGCAGTGTATTTCATTGTTATCGGTATGACTGACCACAGGGGACAAATCCACCAAAAGAAAATCTTTCATGGTCCGAGCCAACTGCTTCGTCTGCTGGCCATTACCCCAGCGTCATTACATTGTTAGGAACCCAGAAGTCCCGTCACAGAAGGCTGGACACTGTCCCTATGATCACCTCAACAACATTTATTAATTTCAGCCCCCCGTGAGGAAATGGGTGCTATCCTCACACCCGTACTAAGTGCCGACAGTGTCACCCTGTCTGAAGAAACATTACGAAACCAGGAGTCTGGATTGTTTCTCACTGGCCACCATCACAAACCAGACAGTTCAAGTTCAATTTTATCAAATTAAATGTGATTACGATAATTCATATAGAAGGTTAAATGCTGTCTAAACGTTGGCGCAAATTCTCACCCAGCAATTGTGTGGGTGAGCTTTTTCCATTGTGGCAGTTTGCTGACATTTGAGAAGAAAACAAGAAGAAAATATAAACTAACCTTAGTTAAGTACAGTGTATAACTTAGGACAATGGGTGGTAATTAGAACAATGTGCTGCATCTAGTAACAGCTGGCTTTACAGTAACAACTAAAAATTGTAGCTAGACTTTCTCAAGTTTGGCCCAAGCCCTGAACTTTGGGCTTACCCAGACTGACCCAGGCTTGAGATGTGGCCAGCGACGATCCAAAGCGTACACTTTTTCAAATATTACAAGTGTCTTATCTTAAGAGTGTTATACGTTGACAATTCCCATAAAGAAAATGCCAACATGTCCCTCTGACCTGATTGGTGATGTTTGGTTTCTGCTGCGTGGGGATTGGTTGATGCGGAGCCACAAACAGACTGGGCCAGTGGGCCGGAGACAATAACAGGGCTAGTGTCCGGGTGGAGCAGTGCAGCTTTCAGAGGACTGACGGAGTTAAAGAGGACAGCAGACAGGCAGCCTGTGAAACCCAGAGAGGCCAGCCGAGCCAGATCTTGATCCAATCCACCAGTGTCTGGAGAGAGACAGAGAGAGTGCTGGTTGATGGTAGGACTTTCAGTGAAGAAACGATTACACGCTATTTCCCTCGATACATAGATATATGACGACTTGACCAATTTGTACAAGTCTGATTTCACCCCAAAACTACCATATCTAACCACACTGTTTCAATCAATGCCTGCTGATGAAGATGAGCAATAACTTTTAACGATGGATTTTTAGTACCTGGGTCAGGAAGTCCCAAAGCCTCTCATCTTATTAACAACCCATTTCTTAGTCTGCCTCTGAGGGTAAAATTCAACAACATAAGTAGGTCATGACAAAGTAAGTCACAGCGTGTCATGTCTCTCTTAAACATCTGATCTGCTTAGCAGTCACACCACACAGACAGAAAACAGTCCCAGGTTTAGTTTATTGTTCAAGTTAATTCAGTGCTGTGGCCAAATTATCAGCCTTCACACATTTTTTTTCACAGCAGTCTGAAGTTTCATTTTGCCCATGTTTAACCGAACTTTTTTTCATTTGGCACTGCAACAAATCAACGTCAAAACCATTGTGTACTGTTCTGCTCTACGTTTTTAGACCAGATACAACTGCAACACTATTGAAGCAGCAATGACCTCCTAAGAAGAACGCTTGGAAGGTTGTTGTGAACATACTGCGAAAAAAGAGAAATCCCTTTTGCGGCACAGTTTCCATCAGGGGAATTATTGGCACGTACAGTAGACTGTGTAGTAAATACTACAATAAATGCTGTATATAGGAGTCTGTTGTAAGTGAAGTACAGTAACAGCTGCTGGTGGCAGTATAGATCTGCCTGTCTTTAATAGGAATAAAATGGCTTCAAAAAACTGGAGCTAAGTTGCATTTCCAACAGGCCTGACATCACTTTAGCATCTTCTTTGAAGCATTAGGCTGGTACATCTGTACTTCATGCCAGAGAGCTCAGATCACTGCAATTTACAAAACCACATGCAAATACACAAAACACTATCAGTTGGATAACACACGCAGATACTCACCACACAACTGAAGTGTTTCCAGGAGACAGTAAAAAGTGATGAACATGGCTAGGACACAGTTGTTCAATGCTTTGTGACTCCAGAGAGTGCCTGTGTCATATTAATCCCTTTTCAGTAATAGATATTTGGGACCCGGGCCATTACATTTAGGACTACTCCTTCATGCTGAGCTAAGGATTCATCTGCTCTGTTACTGTATGTCCGTTGTCAGAATTTGTCAGCAAGTGTATTGCTACTTAATTGATGGATTAGATTCTTTAGGAATAGTAACTTCTTCCGAAATCTTTATACGCTTTCTAACTATTTCACTAACTTTAGAGTCTTTATCAAGATATAAGTCTGTCTTCATATTGACTCAAGAACTGAGATGTTATGTATCTTTTTCAAAAGAGAATTATTTTGTTGTATTACTTCTGTTAGTCAACTTAAGTTTAATTCTCTCACATCTGACCAATAACAGTTTAACTGACGTGATTTGAATAGTGTTTCATCTTTGTGCTGAGACTGCTGGGCATTTTTCTTATTCTTCTTTATGTTTGTGCATATGCTATACAACACTATTCTCAGTGGCTTATCTGCCATTATCAAAGTGTACAGTACCTCATTGTCTGACAGGGAGAAAATCTCTTTTCTACCTAGCTTGAAAGACCTTGTCTGGGTTTTTGAAGCTGTCTCACTCACCGTGGATTCTGCCGAGAACCAGCGATCTGATGTCATTGAAATCAAGATCAGATGTCAGGTTGAAGTCTTCTTTGGTGTTCTGGTCAATCTGAGAGGAAAATCCTTCATGGTTAAATACTTACAGATAAAACATACAACTACATCATAGAAACTCAAAAAAAAAAAAAAAAGATTGTTCATGAATCATTTTCATGAGCCTAAAACACAAACAATGCAAGTCAAAGGAAAGGTGTAGTACAAACACTGTTTTTCTTTAATAAGTAATTAATCCAGCGAGTGAGACTTTCATCTGTGCATCGTCAGCGTGGGAAGTACAACTTGAGCTTAAACAAAAATCATGTCTTTGAATCAGGTTCCCCAAGGTTATACTTTAATATACGGGGAACCCAGCTGAGGCAGCAGAGGAAGTGTTACCTAGAATGTGTGAGAAGAAAATGCACTGAGAGGTTTGACTGCAACTCAGGCTTAACGATCTGTGATTCCTGCAGCTTGTCCCTGCCGTCTTCCTGTTGCTTTTCCTGCTGGTCGCTGACGTTGACTCACAAAGTGGCTGCTGAGAACACGAGCCCAACTCATACTAAATACTAAGCTGACTGAGCGCATTAATAAGGTCTAAAGTGTGTGTTTGTGTTACCTGCACAGAGACAGCATCTGCCAGTCTGGTGATGGCAACATTGTGTAGCTGTCCATTTGAGAGGTTCCCCACTTTGCTCCTCAGGATTTCTGCATCTTTGCTGCTGTCCAGTCTGTACCACACCTCCAGCTTGTCTGGACACACAAAGATCAACCAACATCACACTGGCACTGAAACACAGGAGAAGACAACTCCACAATCCAGAAACAAAAACTGTAAATGCTTTTGGGCATGGAGCAGCATGAAATTAAATGCTAAACTATTAAACAGTCAGTTAGCAGCAGTATACCAGCATGGCTGATGCTGTCAGACAGGCTTCTGTCCAAAGCAAGAAGCAACTGCACAAATTCCACTTTGAAATCATTGATAAGCATGCAACAACAACAACAACAATAACATCATAAGCAGGATGTTATTACTAAATAACCCAAACGACTTAAATGGCGTAACTATCTTGCAGTGTTACACCATTATGCAGATGGTGTGGCACTGCCCTTTGAATTTTACTTTTTAGTTTTTTCATTATTTAGTATTAAATGCATTGTGCACAATCTGTGTTGGACCCCCATCATTTTAGCTTTTATTAGTTCTAGGTCACAACACAGCTAACTTCCAACACATTAAAGTGTGTAAAGCCCTTTGAGTTTTCAATAAGATTGGATTAAATAAGTATTATAACAGTGAAGTGCATTTAAAACAAAAACATGTTTTGGTTGAGCTGAAACAGATGCTCTTCATTTCTACAAACCTTTGCCAGCAGATAGGAAAATTCAGAATGAAAGTGAGGCCAACAGTAATGCTGATGATGTCATTACTCTATAGCCATTACATTGTAGATTCAAACCTTACTTCATAACTAAGAGTTGAGGGGAAAAACAGGTTGTCAGTTGTCACAACAAAAGATCATCATCACATGATTCTTCAGTTGTAAAATATTCCCAGATTTAAATTGCTGAAATAGTGTGTACTTTTCACAGTGTATAATTTCCCAATTACATGTAGTAAAAAAAAAAAACACAGAAATTCTCTTAATCTCCATGCTAAATGTGTCCTTGTACCCATCATTTTCATTAATAGAAATTTATTTTAGGGAGCATTAATATGTATCAAGAGAGGTTTGGCCGTCCAGGGCAGCAGGAGCTGAATAATAAACCAGATAGAATTCAATATTTAGATAATTAGGGCCAAGTTCACCCCAATAACACCACAGAGAACCAGGATTTATTATATATTAATGGTGTTCAATGGGAGAGAGAGCGATATATTCAAACATCAGGTTTTCCCAGAGAGCATTTTGCTATTGTACTGTGCATATCAAAGCACTAAAGATGATACGACTCTTGAATAATAACTGAAAATGCATGTAATCTTGGTGAAACCAGAGTGTAATGTCAATGGGAGAGAATAACTTTTGTGTATTCAGAAGACACAGTCAGAGTGAGGCGAAAATAAAGTTCTCAGATCATGCATTATTCATATTCTCCCAGCCCTGCTAATTATTTTTAACACTTAACAGTTACCTTTTGTACCGCACTTGTTAGAGGTGAAGAGACAGAGGAAAAGTGTGAGGAAGCTTAAAGGTGACCACAATTAACAAGTCATAGGAGGTTACTCGGCAGCCGGTGCACTCATATGACTCCATTTCACCGAGTTTGTAGATGGCGAGGGGCTTTTGATGGCACAAGTTTTCACTTTTCAACAGTTGTTAACATCAGATGAAGCCATATTCCAAGTTTCCTAGTGAAAACTCTTACTTTCTAGAACAAAAGCAACATCCAAGTAGAGAATATAGCAGTTCTCTATGGCAGGTAAAAAAAAAGGTACATCAGGTCACATGAAGAGATTCTTTTCCTGTTAATATAGATGTCCTACTTTGGGCTTGTTTCCATCAATCACCTTTCTCTAGTGCTTTCACAACCCCTTCTGTTATCACCTCATCTCTCCAGGAACCTCAGCAGAAGTGATAACAAGTATAACACCAGTTTAACTGATACTGAAACTTTCCTTACATTTTATTTACAGCTTTCCTTCTGAAAAACAAAAAAAGGCAAGTTGAGCTAATTTGAATTTATTACCACCTGATATTAAAAAAAATAATAATAATCTTTGTTAATAGTTGGTAAGATGCTAAGTGCTCACCATGCTTGTTGAGCAGCAGAGCCACGTACTCTCTCTGGTGGGAGTCCACGTAGAGGAGCAGAGCTGGACTCTGGCTGGTCCTGAAGCTCAGAGTGATGTTTTCTGCTCTAAGGGTCATGTCAGGGTGAAGGGAGGAAGGCAGGGTGCTGTCGCTCCTGTTCAGCTCCTTCACCACCTGCTCCTTGAAGGTGTAGCTGATGGAAGTGCCTGACTTAAAGCTTGCTGAAACCTCTGCAGGAAGGGAGAAATGTTAAAAAGTTATTTTCGTAAATTAGGCCCATTAACCTTTCATCCGGTGTATACGCTCACTTGAACTTTCACTCACGAGCGTTTGATTTGAATTTAGATTTGTATAGATGACATAAAGTATACTTTCACGCTGCATTTAAGTTAAAACTAATCTCACAGTGTGCAAGCAGCAGTGATTTTTGCAGTGCTGACAACGCTTAATTAGTGTACTTGTGAATCAGCAGCCAGAGAAAAAACTGTTGACAGATGAAAAGAAAATTACAAAGTCCAGATGCTAATTCTATCACAGTTGTTTCATCGCTGTGCAGATGCCATGGCTTAGTTTAGGTGTTTGGTTTTTAGGAAAACTATTCTAAGCAATTCAATTCCACCATTAAGTCCTGGTGAAAAGCCACTCCTTGCCTTTTTAAGAAAAATGTTGACCTCCTTCCATGAGGGTTTAGTAGAGAAAAACAGATGACAGACCAATATTTTGCAACTATGGTATGGATAGGAAAGTTTTTCTTTTGCAACACTTGAAATTCAAAATTGATGTGTTGGCTGCACTGCGGTGCATTGTGCACCTGGACTCTTTGTGACCTCCTTTTGTGTATAATGCATGTGGGTCATTATTAATAAACACACTTTCAGGTACCGCCCTGTTACAGAAGCTCTGGCCTGTCAGTCACAGTTGCTGAAAAACTACTAAATGACTCCTGCACTCTTCTGTCTTATCTTTGAATGCAAACTAAATATTAAATACGTCTCCATTATGTCTCTTACCTTCAGATAAGCTCATTTACTCAACAAGCTCCTGCAGGATTTAAACCGTGGCCCCTCTCTCCACTCTTCACCAGATTGCTTCACCCATGTGGTATCACACTACAGCAAAACTCTAAGTTTGAATAGTTTCCTTGTATCGCTTTTGACATCAACTATGCCTTTGCACCGTGTATACCTTTGCCTGCTTGCCATCTCCATGCAAATGCAAACAAATGCAAACAGCGAGGAACAAGATTTTTCTAAGTTAATATAAAACTGATCATTCGTAAGTTCAACGATTCAGTAACAAATCTGTTGTAAAAAAAAAAAAAAAGTCCCGATATCAATGATGAATATGGCTAATATGACTTTGACAACACACAAATCTGCTTTGACAAAATGTTACTGAATAAAATGGAATAAAAACAGACATCATCATTTCTTTAGGCTGACCATGTCTGTCATCCTCCTTGTCATTTTCTCATCATTTGCATATAGCTAATTCTGCAGCCTCAGGCACTAGTGGGAGACTGGTGACTGTGTACCTTTGTCACAGAAGGCCCCAGTGTAAGCAGATGGGCCACAGCTGCAGGAAAAGCTGTTGGGTCTCTCCACACAGCGTCCCTGGTTCTGGCACAGCGAGCCATAGCTGCTGCAGTGGCCTGGACATCCCGCCTGAACCCCGGGGGTGATCTTGGCTCTCTCTTCCAAGTCCAAAGTAACTCCATTCAGCTGCAGGGAGCGAATGCAACCACGAAAGCCCTTCTGCCTGGAAGCTGTGCCACCTGAGGACACGCACGAAGAAAAATACATCAGCGTTGGGTCTGTTCAACCATATTTTATTTTTGTGTAACATATGCATACAAACAGTGTTTCCCCTGATGGGCCGTCACTCCTTTAAATTTCAGTTTCGTTTTGTGTTATTTTTAATTGTCGCAAATACACCACCACCACATTTCTCCTTTTGTACAGCACAGCCTAGTGATGAGTGCAACTTGAAAGTGACGTCACGTCAGGCATCCAGGTGCCAGGTGAG
Source organism: Echeneis naucrates (assembly GCF_900963305.1). Lineage (NCBI taxonomy): Eukaryota > Metazoa > Chordata > Actinopteri > Carangiformes > Echeneidae > Echeneis > Echeneis naucrates. The sequence continues at coordinate 16,336,081 of NC_042525.1, read as the reverse complement.
ACTCATGACTCATAAATGATGACAGTTGTGTAAAAAATTTTATTGGTAATTGTATTTTAATGTACACACTTGTAATCAGATGTGTTGTGAGTGTAAATTATCTAATAATACTTTTTTTTTTTATGTAATCGTATTAGACAATTAACAATTTACAAGGGGGAGTCGTTCCACTACCCATGTTTATTTATTTAATTTTATTATTTAATTTAATTTTTTTCTTTTCTTTTTTTCTTTTTCTTTTTCTTTTTTTACTTTTTACATTTAGCCTTTATCGGACATTGTGAGATGTAGTGGTTGGAAGGGAAAAACCAATAGGTTGTAAAAGTTAAATCTGCGGTCAAGTGTCATGTTAAAATAGTTTGACCCATCGTTAAAACCAAAACATGTCACAGACAGGAAAACGGTATGTATCATCAAAATTCTTGCATATTCAATTTCCTGTCAGGAAACTAACCAATCAATGGAAAAATCATCAACAATCAACAGTTTGCCTAATTTTGATACAGATTATGTCAGACATGTAAAGTGGTTCCACTTTTAGAAACAAAGTGCCAGTAATTCGCACTTTGTGCTACCTCAGTCTGCCTTTTCTGGACCCTAAATCTAAGGCTGTTAAGGCCATTAAAGCCATCTTCGTGCCACTGTATGTTCTCTGCAGAGTTAACTCTTTAAACTTGGCAGAAAGGGCTTGAAACATACGAAGCTGTGGACAACATAATTATAATCAAACCTGGTCAAAGTAAAGTTTCATGTAATTTACATATAATTATAGGACCACAGGAGTCTCCTATTCCTTTTTTTTTTCCCTTTACTATTTTCCATTCAGCTCTGGAATGTATGAACACCTTCAATCTTTCATTTCTTCTATCACAGTGAATTTGATTTTTTTTTTTTTTCCATTTGCTGCAAATGGATTAGATGGTCTGCGCTGCTTCATCTCACAACAGGTATAAATCCTTATTATAACCAAATGCAGCCGTGATTTCTAGCTGGAGTCCTTACAAGCTGAGCAGAAATGAATGAAAAGTATCTATGATCAAACTGGAGAGTGACACTGATACTTGACTTTATTATTAACAGCTGAACAACCTTTGACCCTCCAGAAATTTGATTTGCCTCCTCATTGATTTTTTTTTCAATGATAAGATGATGAAACACAGTTAAACAAGATAGCAGGTGAGCTGACTTATTACGAGCTGTCTGTCTGCCAGCTGAGCATCATGTTGATTGTTGATATCTGGAAAGTTGGCGAGCTGTCAGTCTCTCTGACACTCTACTCATCCTGCTCGACTAGCTGAATGTGACAAGGAAAACATTTTTTTTCTCTTTCCCTTTTCCAGGAGAATTCAAAGTCAAGAAGTTATTGTTTTCTGACTTCTCCCATTACAACCTCCAACCATCCTCAGAGTTCAGGCTCTGCAACATTATAATTGTCTCAGCATGCCAGAGTGGCAACCTCAAGACTGTTAGGATGAGATAAACAGCTTTCCAGGAGTGCTGAGTTGATGAGGTTCATATCTGCGCCTTGCATTTCATCAGGAGCTGTCAGGAAAGGACTACGTTAAGTAATGGACTGGATTCAAAACAACGTGCCAAGGTTACTGCAGGGAAACTGACCGGTAAGTTATCATCCAAAGAATATTTCCAGCAATTTGCGAAGATTTCATCTCAGTGCATTAAGTTTATAGAGCATCAGTTCCCAAAACTTGGACAGTACAAGATTTTGTAGTATAATATTGAATGATTGAAGTGGCTTAAATCTTTCAGCTCAATAATTCAGCACTGGAATAGAGTATGATGCCTGTATAATATGAACTAGGATAGAGAGCAGCTCTATACAGGGGACTTCAGCTGTCTGCTTTCTTTAGAAAGAGCAGCAGAGACAAACATGTAAAATCTCCCTGGGGCCAATGAAATTGTACCACAATAGCACTGAGCCATTTTGTATTATGGTGTAGGTTTGTGTGAAAGAGAGAGTGACACGAAATACAGAGAATATTGGAGCCTTGTTGTGGAAGTGTCAATGTGTCCTGATCTGTTTAAGAATGTTCAATGGTGACACCATAAATAAAGACTGAGGAATTGATGTGACATTGCCTATGGGTTTCTGAAGACTGATTCGTACGGAGAGCTACTCCATTTAGCCTGAATCCTGGCTAATCTCAAAATGAGCAAAAAGAGCTGGGGCTCGTGTGAATCTCAGAGTTTGATAAATGCTGGTTTGCGGCATATCCTCACCCCATCGTCATGCAAAGCGGCTACAACCTCAGTTATGCAGACCTTAAAGCCTTATGTATTTTATTTGGACAAGGAGTTATAGAAAAAGCCAGGTCCTGTACAGTTGTCTTTTAGGAGGAAATCAGCAGTAGAGACCAAAACTGTTTGGAGCAGACATAGTGCATGGTTATTTCTGCTGTGATAACATTAGAATTTACGGGGATTGACCATTCAAACTTCAATTTCTAGCTCTTCTGTTTTGGCTTCACCTCTCAGAGATTGCCATGTTATAGACACTCACCTATGAATAACTGGCTATTGAGCTGTAGGTGGATGTGCCCATCAGCAGGAGCCTCTCTGGTGGCGGCAGGGAGCTCGTCGAGGCGAAGTGACGCCTCTTTCACATTACGCTCAGCTCGAATACGATGCCACCTGTTGTCGTTCAATGGGAAGCCTGCCTTCACGCCAACCTCCAGAGGGCCATTACCCACATCAAAGCAGAAGAGGATCTCAGTAGCGGCTTCATCAGCATAGGAAAGAAAAAATCAAAACTTAATGTCAAAACAAACTTTTTTCCCCACCACATTCATGTTGCCTAATTTCTCTGCACAAGTTGCTTTTCCATTTAAAGTATTATTTAGTTGTTGTTCTTATCATCACCAAGTTTATGAACATACTTTGTTTGATTTGCATAAAGCCAAACTATCAGTTTTTTTAAAGAATAAAAAACAGGATAAGAGAGAACATGCAATTTTTAGCTAGGCAAAGTCAGTGCATGCCAACAAAGCACATTACCTTGTTTAGCTCGTTAATATCCTATATATAGACTATGCAGGGCTATTTATTTTCAAAAACTCTTGTCACCAATTTTTTACTTTTTCGACCCTGACCAAAGAGCGTTGCAAAAAATTTTATTCCCTGCAGAAATTTAACAAGCTGTAAGGGGAAGAACAGGTACGAGTCAGGTGAGACCTGGTTTTTCCAAGTTGGACAGTGAAAAGCAGCTCGAACAAGAGATGGATAAAACATGGTTTCATAAGTAACTAACTGAAAATATTACTCATGTTTGTGAAACTTTTGTTTTGTTATGTATGTACAGATTGGTGAATGTGTATGCATTATGCATGGATCATGTGATCCTTGTGGAACCGTTTGTTTTGATCAGGGATGAGACTCCTGATATGAAAAAACAAATGTTGGCAAACTAATGTATGATTTTAAAGAGGTAGTTTTTTTCTCCAAAAGATATCAGGTAACCCATGCACACAAATTATAACATTTATAACTACATCATATCTATTTACAGAAACATATATCCTCTCAGAGTAAGTGTTTGTGGTTTGAAAATTAGAAATCTTCATATACCATTTTGCAAGCAGTTTAAATTTTCCACCTTTGTATTTTTTTTTTTTTTTTACAAACTGAAAAATATACTGCTATTGGTTCCAGGGAAGAGATCTGATTCCTGGCTGCAGAATGAAACCTGATTTCTTGTATAAGCCAGCTTCTAGTGTGGAAATATTATATAGACTGGCATAAAGAATTATTTTTTCTTCTGTTTCTATCAAGACCAGCTATGATGGTAGATTAACTTTAATAAGTCGCATAAAATCATACAACACTTCCATCAAGAGACAGCTACAACAGTATACACTATGTGGACAACGATGACGTGTTCCAGTACAATGAAATTTCAACACCACTACAATACAATGATAGCGAGAACTATAAACCCTGGTCGTTATAAAGGAAATGTACTGCAGCAGGCTGGAACAATGACACTGCAGTGATTTCCCACAGGAGGAAATAAATGGTGGGGTTTCAGGAGAAGTATATTTTTTCTTGGGTTTAGAGGACCGGAGGTGGAGCTCCAGGCAGGTCCATCACCCCCAGCTGAGCCAGTTTCCAGATGAAATTTGAGCTATCAGGATGATCCCCCTTGCTCAGGTCGTACCCGCATTTAAGTGCAGTCCAGATTACACAGCAGAGGTGGGATGCTTTACTTACAGCTGAGTTCGATTCGAATGAAGTCTTTGATGCCGAGGTTTTCCAGGAAGACGCCAGAGGATGAAGTAGTTTTAAATAGGAAAGAAATGTCTGCGCTCAGCTCTCCGTGGAATGTGGGAAAGTGGAGATACGAGGTCTCCTTGTCAAAAAACGCTGCATTCCATACATTTTCTGTGAAATAAATAAATAAATAAATAAATAAATAAATAATAATTCTACCTGCAACCCGGAAACGGAAAAGCAGTAGAAGATGGATGGATAATAATAATAATAATAATATAAAAACAATGATTAGTCATGGTTTGAAAATCATAGAAAAGAATCATTCTAAGAAGAGAATTAGAAGACAGTTGGCTACAATTCTTCCTCGAACAACTGTTGCTGAGGTTTATACAGTATTGTACCGAGACATGGCACAGAACAACCCTTTATTTTAAAACCCACAAGGTAACAGTGATGGCTCTTTGCTGGACTTACTGTCTCCATGACAACGGAGGGGTCCTACCCTGTAGGCGCTCTCTGAGCCAAGTCTCTGAACATCACCCAGCACCAGGGATCTGACAGGGAGGTTCTCCTTGTGGGTCAACAGGCCTGTGTCATTAGCCCTGGATGGTGAGGACAGGATGGCAAAGGAATGTGGGCATTGGGGGGATGAGGGGTTGCCATGGTTATTGGCAGCATCAGAGGAAGTAGAGGAGACATGAATAAGGAGGAAAACAGCATTATCACCCAGAAAGTGAAAGATGTTTCAAAGAATTGGAGCATCATAAACATGATCACTGCCTGCTAGGTTATTTGCCTTTGAGGTCTATAATATTTGAATTAAATTAGGTTTTTATTTCAGAGTCATGTAAACTGTAAGTGCATTGTACCATTCAGTGTGAGCAGCATCACAGTTGCAGTGGTGTTTTGGGTCCACACAGCTCCCTTGTATGCTGCAGGCACACCGCTGGCTGCCTGGTGAAGCCCCGCCCCAGTAAGTTTGCACCTGTCCTTCACCTGGACCTCCCAACCACCAGCTGAGTGGAGAGCCATCTGAAAGAGACACATGCTCCTTTTTGTCTAACAAAGAAAATGTATCAAATTATGGCTAGGTTTCCCAAACCTTAAGCAATACGGTCGCAACAACTGTGAAATCCAAACATTTACCAGCATTCATCAATAAAATCAATTCTTTATTTAGGTTCTTAACCTGAAAACCATTAAATTATGGTTTAACAGTGTTTATTTGTGGTGTAACAACATCAGCGCCTCACCCAGTGTGTAAAATAGACGGGAATTCTTGCAGTGGTAGGTCAGTTCTTGTTGGCAGTGCTCTGATTGACTGATGATTGCAGCCAGCTGCTCCTCCTCAGATGTGTATTCAAAGTGTGCCAAGTGCTGATTCTTTCCTGGTAGGGGTTGAACTCTGGTCAGTTCTGTGTTATTGTGCTGAATCAGCATCCACGTCTGGTCCTCTGGTTGAAGAGGAGACAGGGGGGGAAAAAAAAAAAAAAGATTATTTTTACTTTCTCATTTCCATTTATCTGTGTGTGAGTGTGTGTTAGATATCTCACTCTGAATGAATCACAGGCAGAAACAGAGGCGGGGTGAAAGACAGACCGGACACAGAGGTGTCTGTGTTTTTTGACGTGTGTGTCAGCTACCTGTCATGTTGCAGTATACTAGTTGTGGTCTGATGGGTCCGCTACCATCCACATCAATGTAATAATAGTCTGATGTGTTCCCTCTGTGTTTGTATGCCTCACAGGATGTCTCGTATATTGCTGAGGAGAGAGAATAAACATCATCACAGAGTCACAGAGCACACAGGTTACTAAAAAAACAAACAAAAAAAAAACAACAACTAATCAGTTACAGTTACTAATTACCTGTCCCAAAAAGTAACTTGTTAGATTTACTTGAAAGTAATTATAGCATTACTTTCAAGTAAATGTTTAAATGTTCAGATGTGTCTGAATGTGGAGCCACCTCCACCCCTCATTTCTCAATGACTGACTCACTTGTGCCATTCGTTGTGTGTCTGACTCTGCATGCTCAAGTTTCTGTAACTCGACCTCTGATTGGTTTACCATGAAATTTTACTCTTCCTCAGCCAATCGTCATTTATGTGATTGTCTCGTGCCCACTAACCAAAGAAGAACAGTAAAAAGTCTTTGCCAGCTCAGAGATCTAGTTGGGCTGACAGGTGAGGGGGGGAAAAAAAAAAAAAACAGCTTCAATTATAGTAACAGTAACAGCATTATAGAGATAAGAAGAGTAATCAATTAGATTACTTACTGAAAAAAGTAATGCTGTTATTCCCATCACTGCTTCTGTGTTTATTTTCATGTCTCTAAATGTTTGATAGAAATGTCTAATGTGTGATATTTTGGTCTTAATGTCTACCATCTGTTTATACAATAGGTGTGAGGCTTAACGTATGTCCTCCTGCGGTGATGCAAGACAAATTTGTTCTAATAAAGTTCTTATCTACACCTCACTGACTCCAGGAAGTTTCTGCTCCAGGCTAAGAGTTTGAGATATAACCCACGTCAAACAGTGTTATGTTTTCAGTTTTGTTTGTGCAGATGGAGGAAGGAGGTATATAAAAATAACACAAGAGCATGACACAACATAAAGTGTGAATTAAAGGTTCTTTCGATATCCCTCTCTTTGGACTGAGCCTGCCTGTTTGCAGTTAAAGGGGATTTCGGGTTTAACTTCAATTGTAACATACAGGCATGTAATAGAGCATTATTGTTATTATTATTAATATTATTTTCCCAAAATGTACAACCACTTCTACTGTTCCCCTCACTTCATGTACTCTTTGAGCGCCACTTAGACAAGAGGCTGATCTTAGGAGCCATTCAGTAAAACGTCCACATGGATCCCACATGGATGCAACATATTTCTATGACTGATGATCATCTGATAAAATTTAATTGGAAAAATAAGTTAGATTCTTTGGAACATATCACCCAGTGTGTAACAGTCCATTCATATAACTCAGCAGCTCCCTTATCCCTCATTACTTAGTGTGAGAATCACTGAGCAATTTACTGAGCTCCCTTGTTCTGTTTCTGATTCAATTCAGCTGCAATTAATGGTATAACCATTTTATCCAATCTCCCTGGTTTGAGCAGAAATATACAAATAGAGAATTTTACATAGTTGTCTTACAAGATATTTGCAAAACAGTCAACCATGTGGAAATACAAAGTCATGTTTTACGGAAACAAAAAGTGGAACCTCAGAAAAACCTCATTTGTCTCCAGAAACGACTTCTTGACTGAAATTGTAAAACTAATGAAGCCCTATCTGTTGTTTGTTCTCTGTGGCTCTTTCATCTTCCTCCCTTACTCCTACTCTTCCTTTAAGTCCTCCTCTTTGTGTTGATTGGTTTCCCCTGCACTGGGACTCCTCAGCACCCACACAATGGTGATTGCAGCAAAGGTCTTTGATCTCAGCCTGACCTTCTGCTTCAGCAGTGTCTGCAGGGACCTGACATTAAAAGCAGCAGGTTGTCTCATTACCGGAAACAGGTGAACACAAGAGCAAAAATGCCCACAAACACACACACACAGAATGCATATTATATTTTTTGACCTCTTAAGAACAATAATTGCCAAAGCTGCAGGTCCTTACAGCTGTGGCAGGTTGCTCCACTGTAGCTGGTGCTGGTACAGTTGCAGTGAAAGGTGCTCCATGATTGACTGCAGCTGCCTCCGTGTTCACAGTGATTTGGAGAACACCTGAGAGATGGGGAGAGGAAGGAGAGCCCTCATTTAAGAATTTATTCAGACTGTTCTCTTGAACACAGAGGATACCCTGGTTTACTGAAATATCTGTCATCAAAGGGGACACTGCTCATTTCAACACAACTTCAAAAGATGATAGCAGAGTCTAAACGAAGGACAATATAATAATATATCCTCCTGAAATGTAACTACGTTTCTGACACTCTTGACACCAATACGGAGCATATTTCAGTTTAGTTTTAGCATATTTCTGGTTTGAAAGCGATGGGGAGGACTGAAAGAAGGAAGGGAGGAGAAAGGGTAAATAAGGGCAAACTCAAAGTTACAAAAATGCAGTCAAAATTTAATTGGCGAAATTGGATGAAACGTGAATAAATAATTAGATATAACCTTATTATGTGTGTCCCCGTGAGGTACTAACACTTGCGTTAAGGTTTGGGGTAAGACTAGGTTGGGGTTTTACTGATAGTAATATAACAAACACAAAATTGTTTAGCTTCAACGAAGATCGCTGAAGAGAAACGTAAATGTACCTAATATTATTCCGCACTCATCTACAGTGAACACCCCTATGTCCACCCCTCTGCTAGCTCTTTTATCATCTTAATGAAAGTATATCAGCCATTGAAATGGTATGCCAATGACATGGCACGTAGACATAAAATAAATCAGACGTTTTTGTTGATGGCAGTAAAATGATAATTGAGTTGGGTACTCGTAAAACCTTTGGCTTCATTATCTGGAGTATTTCTTGAATCTGTTTCCTAAATCCTTCACATTTCTAAGTGTTTGGCACAATTCAGTCAAATACCACACTCGTTCTCTTCCTCTTCTCCTTTTACGACAGCTGTCATGGTGCGTTGGAGCACTGCACCAAATCCCCTTGGGTGCATATAATATTTAACTACAAAAGTGTAAAGCAGAGTGAGGTTTGCAGAGACATATCCACAAACTAATAATCTGCTTAAGTGAAGCCAAAATGGTCCTGTCATTTGAAGAGGGTTTTTTTTTTTCTTTCTCACAGCAGTGAATGGAACAAAGCTCTGAATACAATGCTTACACATACAGGTTGGGTTTTTTTCTTTCTTTCTTTCTCGTCCTATGTTGACATTTTCTTGTTGATCAGTGATGTTTGTGAGCACTGGAATGATTCGATCTGATTGGAAAATAATCCTGCTGTTATTATTTGCTCCGCAGTTCGATATGATTTTTAGCATGGATTGTAGCGTCCGATTACTAGAAACATATTTGAGCAAACTGCTGCAGCCAACTTGAATTTGTTTTTCTTTTGAATGTCAGCTTTGTGTCAAGCTAGAGCTGGTGGTGGCAAGCAAAACAATAAGGAGAGGAGGAGGAGGAGTGGAAGAAAAAGTGAGAGTGAGAGGAAAGAGACAAAATGATGAAGATTCTAAGGGGAGAGAGGAGAGAAGGAGAAAGAAATCCAGGAAGGGAAATTGAGGTTGAGAGAGGGATCAAAGTAGAAGGAGTAGGAAGGGAGCAACAAAGTGGATGAAGGTTGGATGAATGGAGCTCAGTGGCAACTGAGTAAACATATTAGAAAGGGGAAATGAGGTCAGCAACTGCAGCGAGACTGAAAGAGAAATGGAGAGTGAGCACAGCATGTACGTTTAATCTTTTAGTTGGTGGGAAATTCACCGCTGGAAAAGGCTTTACTCAGCATGACTTGTCAGATGGTTAAGTTCAGTTTTTCAGCAACAAATTATTTCTGTTCTTTTTAATCTAAAAGTACAATTTAATGGAGGCAGGAGCAGCACTTTGATTTTAATTTTCTGCTTTGTTTTATTAAATATTTGTATTATAAATTTTTACAGTCCTTTGTTCAGCCTCAAAGTCCACTAAAAAAATTGCCCATACGTAAGATCAGTCACACAGCACATCATTCAGGAATGTATATTGTAGGTTGGAGGTAGAGGGCTGGAGAGGTGTAAATCAATTTTTCAATTTGACATTTTATTGAAACAAAAGCTGCTTACTGGATAATATGTATGCCATTTACCAACAGACTGTAATCATTTGGAAAAAGGTCCAAAGTCTCTCTTCTGAGAGCAACGTGTTATTGCTCGCATACAAAACAACATTAAAATGGCACAGTGTTGTTTGATCTGACACTTTTTCTGCCCTCCAGAAGGAGAAGAAAAGGTACATTAGCATGTGTAACTTCTCCTGTGCCTGATGAGACAGAAATGTCTGGAATATTGATTCTGGTCAGTGGTTACAATGGATTTATAACCTCCCGTTCTCTGATCATGCCTCCTAAACACGACATAATCTGAATGAATAAAGGGAGAATAAATTTAGCATCAAGCATAGCATTTGTATGGGTCAATCTGCCTATATACAGTAAACATCACCAAACAAAGAACTGACCTGTCAATGATGCCACACATGTCAAGCTGCAGGTGACTGTAGTTTCCAATCAGCCTCTTTTGCACCTGAAATAAATCTACCTCTTGGTTGTCCACAGTCAACATGCACATGCAACCCTGGAAAGCTTTGAAAGGGTTCATGCACTTCTGGCCGCTCTCTTCAGTGGGGCAACCTGCACGAGAGTAAACATTCGTCAGTGAACGGAAGAAACATGACTCTACTGGCAATGTTCAAATTTGAAATACGTATGATTTGAAGTCTGATGCGTGCATGCATTCCTCTGTTCATTCCTCTCTTACCACCAAAGAAAAGTTGACCTGCATCAATGAGGAATGAGGGGCTTGCGTGAGCAATGGCTCCTTCGTCTCCGTCCACTGTGATGGTCAGACGTCCTCGCCTGGAGATCAGGACCACAGAGTGCCACTGACCATCATTTAGAGCTGAACCTGAGGAAGCACAAAAAGATATCGCTATTTTTCATTTCAAATGAATCCTCAATGAAGAATTGATAAATGTAATATCAGTTCAGACATTTTTTGTCTGAATCTGCAGATGATTGTTGGATGTGAGGGAGGTTTTAAGAAAAGTGCTACACAAGTAAAAACTTATTGGATTCCAGAGGGAGAGGTAATCTGTCATAGTGGTATTTTATGTGGAGCCCAAGGGTCAGGCCGAGCTACAAAACAGTGCCATAGCTCGAGCCTGTAGAGACTTCCCACAAACACACATACAGCAGCAGAAGAGGGCTACAGGCTGAAAATTGTCACCAATTTTTCCTTGAAGAAAGTTTGGAGCAATATCATTTCACTGTTTTTACACTAAAGGCTTTGTTGTATCTTTGAAAATGTAAATGCTGACCTGGAGCACAATGAGATTTATTTGCACACAGGAAGGAGATACTTGGTGGGGGGTAAATTAAGATTTAGGAAGGAGGTTATTGGTGAGACTGACCTGCTGTGAGCTCCAGTGGCGCCCTGCCAGGCTTGTGGATCTGTAGGTGGAGCATGGCTTTACTCAGGTATAGCCAGACCGCACCTCCTTGGTTTGATAGATCAAAGGTCAGCAGCAGCCCCGCCTTGTTCCACGTCCGAAACTGGAGCCCCACCGACATACCCTTAAACGAAGGTTCGCTCACCCTTGGCAACCAGAGGAAGCTCTGGGGGCTGGGAAACGTCATGGCAACAAAAATGGGTTCAGCACAGGAAAAAGTCACATTGCCCTGAGATAAATGGAGAAGGGGAGAGGGAAAAACGATATGGAGAGAAAGAAATTAGTATATCCAAAAAGGGAAAACACGATAACGTATGAATATAAATTAATTTCCAAGGCTGTGTGGCGGTGCCCTCGTACACAGAGATCTCATCAGCAAGTCTCCTTAAAAGCACGAAAGCATTACCATAATGATAATAGCCAGGCTTAGAATAAGCACCAGAACTTCAAACTGAAGGCACCAATTTCACCCAACAGCTATCTAAGGTCATAAAACAAATGTGGGCAAACGTACAGAGCAACAGACAAAAAAAAGTGAGGAGAGAGAGCAGGAATAAGGTGGCGATGAAAGTAGCGGTTGGCTTCCCTGTACATAAGTGGGAACTGCAGTAAGTCAAACGTGAGGGCAACAACCGTGATATGTTACAGCCCAACATCCCTGCTGGGAATACTGAGTTTCTATTTTCAGTGGAGTATGCAACAAACCAGCACATGACCATATTTAAAAGCCCTTTGCGGGGGGTAGTTAAAGTGATAAACAGTAATGCAGACTGAAGAGGAGAGTGCCACAGGGAGTGAGGGAGCGAGCAGAGTGCACGTATGCACACAAGCAGAATGACAGAAATGCATGTACTCTTATTATGGGTGTTTACAGTAAAAGGATTTTAAAACAGATACTCCCTCCCCTTTCCCCTCATGAAATTGCAACACCAAAGGGCAAAATCTATTCAATGAATATCTGGTGTGTCAGTTATCATACACAGTTATGTGTCCTCCTGACATAGAAAAATAACGCACAAGCAGGAAACAAAGAACATCATGACAATCATGACATAAGGTGGAGACGATAAACACTTTTCCTGACACTCGTCCAGTAACCTCCCAGGTTTTTTTTGTTTTCTGACATATTCTCCATAAATTTTACCTGGTGAGTAACTTCTTGTTGTTTCACTGTCACAGGACTCAGATGACATCTATTCTATTAGTGTTGTGGAAGTTACTCTAATAAATAAAAGTCAGTCTCTACTAACATTTTAAAGCAAGCTTTTCCTTCTTTTTCCTGACTATTCCAAAGAAAATGTAAATGAACAAAATAAACAATGCCAGTCTTCAATTCCTATTCTTTTTTTTACCCTTTAACATACTCCGCTCACTTTTTAACACAAACACTTAAATCCTTTTCATTCATTTTCTTTAATATTCATTATAAGAACAAAAACAATACCGGTCAAAGTAACGTGTTACTGCCCAACACTGTCCATTACCGATGCTGAGCTGGTGATCCTTGTTAGTGTGTCATCTGCTCATGCATCTTGGGTTCTGGTCAGCGTCTGGCTGACTTATGTTTCTCTGTCTGTAGTCCGGCTGTAATCCTGATCTTGGTCACTCTCCAGAAAGGACTGTGAAGTCGCCTCCCAGCTTTTTTTTTTCACCCAAGTTTGCCTTCCAAAAAGGAGAAGCAGTCTTTGCTATCGTCCTTCAGCTTAACTTCTGGAACGACCAAGACATCACAATATTGCACAATCTACATATCGGCCCAGCCTTTGCTGTCAGCTGTCTACTCAACCTCTGAAAAAGTCCGACCCTTGTCCTTGCCAGTGTCCTCAAGAATGTCTCCATCAGTTTGCTCTGCTTCCAGGTGTCTCAACCGAACTGCCCAATCTGCCTACCTGGCCATTCTCCTAAGTCTGTCCCACCTTTCCCTCCTGTCTTACCATGTCTCCTGGGCTCCTTCTTTTGGACGCCCTCCACAGTGTTCCTGGCATGCTTTATGGGCCATAAGGCATCTGATCCTTATCCTGTCATGGTTTGCTGACACTATTTATTTGGACTTCGGATTCATGTTGCTGTTTTATTCCATCACTGAATTCCTTGTGTATCCACTGTGTTTTTGCTTTCAATCTTTGTCTTCTGTTTTTGTCTACCCCGGCCTAAAGTGTTTCACATGTATTCATGCATCCTACCGTTCCGTTGTTTCACTTCATTTTCTAAAACAGTATTTTCAGATTTTCTGGTATTTGATCATCATGTTAATTTACATTTGTCAAAATTAAATGCATTATAGTTGTTGCTAATGCTCATAGTGCGATTCAGCTATAGCATTGGATCCAACACGATAAATTCATGCCGGCATCTACCAAAGGCATTATGTCCAGTTTGGTTCCAGTGCATACTGTATATGGTAGTACACGATACACACCTGCTTTTCAGTAACATTTTGTGAGTCAGTTTACCTGCATGGAGACCCGCTGGTCTCTCTGCTTGGCGAGATATACTAGGTTCATGCCATTGTAATCAAGGTTTTCCAGGCAGCCGTAGAAATTTTTGTTAGACTCAAGTGACCTCAGAGAGCTGAGGCCATGGTTTGCTCCCACACTCATCTGTACATACACACAGACAAAAGGACACAAAGATTAAAAAACAGAATGTGTGGGGGTGTTTTTCTGTCAGTGACACACACACATACCGTATATATACACACACACCTGGTCGTGGTCCCAATGGGTGAATCTCGGTGGAATCTGCACCCACAGTGTGCTTTTGTCCACGGTGAGGTTAAGGTGATTACTGTGATGCTCCACGGCAACCTGGTGCCAGTGCTGGTCATCTAACAGGCTGCCCAGAGACACGAGATGCTGGTCAGAAGATGAACTCCTGCCTGGGATACAGGGAGGAAGACAAACAAGTGAGCATGTGCTTGTGGTAGCTGTGGTAGCTTTTCTCTGATGGAGAAGGAACGTCTTATATAAATGGCATAAAAATAAATAAATATATAAATAATGAGAAGCATTCTGCTCTCATATCTTTGTCTTGAAAAAACTGAGACCGTGACTGTGGCAGTGGCATCTCAGAACCAGAACCAAAGCTGCATTGACTACCAAGAGAGTTCCAGAGATGGTAGATGATAAGACATGATTAACACCAAGGGGAGCAGAGAGAGCAGTGAACAGACGAGTCAAAGGAGTAAATGATAGAGCAAATACTGCTGGTGTTCTGCACTCCCCTAAGTGTAAGCAGAGTACTGGGGTGAAGATGGAGCTAAATGTAGTCGGTCATTAAATATGAATTACATATTGTTTGAGAGGAGACAAAGTTGTCTACGTGGGAAAAGAGAGGATGAGCAAAAGAGAGTGAAACACAGACAGAGCCCAAATCAAATGTGCTCAGTCATCAATCATCATTGATCTCTTAGAGAAATGCTTGGCATAGCAGAGGGAGAGACCAGCAGACGGAAGGAGACAGAGTGAAGTGTGCTCAATCATCATTGATCAGCAGACTGATGGCTGCGTAGAGAGAGAGAGAAAAAAAAAGGGGAGAGAGACAGAAACATAGAAAGGAAGGTGCTGTTTGGGATCAGCAGCTAATTTGTCGCAGTAGATATGTTTTGCAGGAAACATAATACAATGCATACAGAATTACACTGTCGACCGACAGAAGAATAAAACTGTTTGCTGAACATATCAGAAAAGGGTTCACTGACAATGTTTTTCAGTTACTTCTTCTGCACTATCAGCTCTTAGCACATGAAGAATTATCAAAGTTTCCAATGACTTTGTAGAGATTATTGTCGAGACAAACCTCAAAACATAATCCTTTCCTGCCAAATGGGCTTAAAGCCTTTCCAGAAAAGACAACCAGATAATAAATGATATGTGGCCTAAGGGTTCGATGGATCTTAGTGTTTATAAATTGGACCCAATCATATTAATAAAATTAATTATATGGAAATAGGACAAAAAGCGATTTTCCTCACTTAGCTGAGACAAATTCATGTTGAGTTTGAAGACGGACTTTGGCACATTGTTTATTGACATTGACTGTAGCAGAGAACCAGTATGGAATTTTCCATGCCAGCCTATTTAATAAAATCTTACCAACATGAGTTATTTTTGCCAGAAATACCTAAACGAACTCTGCTGTGTCAATTTCTAACACAGCGAGGAGTCCACCAGTGAAGTGAGCAAAACCAGTAATAATGGCCAATGTTGGATTGTTCTATCGTCTTATATACTCAAAACAGCTTGCAGGTACGATTTCATGCGGCGTGATGAAGCAGATGTGTCCTTGTTTTGTTTTTCTTATTCCCATGCAATCCACTGGACTGATAATATTTCAGATTAATGGTCTGGAAGTCAGGGGCAGCACTGTCTCAGGATAAGCAAAAAAAAAAAAAAAAAAAGTGGGAAGAGAAAAGAAGATTGGTAATATGTAAACATTTTCTGCTTTAATGTGTTCAATAAATCAACTTTTCCAATCTTTTACTTATTTTTGCAATATCCACAATACATACAAAGTGTTTTTTGAAAGTAAACATAATTTTGCTTCATAACAGGAGGCCTATATTTAGGAAGGACAAGGTTATGAAAGGTTTTAGGAAGGTACAGATTACTCTACACTTTACTGATGTGCACAGTGTTGAATCTCCGGGGATGTATGTTTTGTTTACATTCCTGTAAGCTTTATTAGCATAAATAATCCATTATCTGTCAAGTTTATAGGGTTTGTTCTTTCACATCTCACAGAATCTTCACCTCAGTGGGCTCCTGAATCACCAGTATAGTTCACTCATTTCATTAAATATCATTCAGCTTCCTTCAAGGAAATCCGTGAACTCCTCCTGCTCTAGGAAAATGATGAACAGCTAAAGGTTCCTCATATCCATTTCACTTTTTACAGTGTGGGCTCTTATGTTAGATCATTCCAGACAGCCCCCCAAGGCAATATCGCCTAATAATCTTCTGTCTGCCTCTAAATTACAGCTCTTCTCTGTGACTCTAAATCAAATTTTTCAGAAGACAATGACAGGTCTTATCAGATGACAGACTGCTGTAATCGTGTCAGTCTTTTCATTTTATTCTGTTCAGCTTAAATGACTGAGATGGCACATGCATTCAGTCAACAGAAGTGTAACCTCATACCTGCACACATGTGATCCAGGAGAACATTTCAGAAATCCTCTGCTTGAAGACCTGTGGCCAAAGTCTGACCAAAAGAGTTAAAACGGATACAATCTTATGGGTAAAATTCGTTTTTCCATTTGCAGTAATTGCTTAAAATGTCTATAGTCATAAACAAGTTGTCACACTGCTCATAAACTGCGTTTGGATCTAGAAAATAACAGTCTTCTTTCCATAATTTCTCTCTTGGTACATTAGCTGTGATTGTCCACAAAGTCCATCAATGAATCAGCAATTTATAAACTTCAACAGCAATCAACAGTCAATAAACATATCCATCACAGCAACTCCAGAGGGAAATGAAAGTTTGATGTGTTTGAAGCAGTCAGTTGAGATGTAGAACAAGTTGCGTAGTGCGAGACCAATTCAGCCACACATTACACGGCTAATCAGCTCGTCATTGTGAGTCAAACACCTACTCTGTGCTCGTGTAAAGAGTCTTCTGTGGGTTGTAAAATTAGGCACAACTGGTTCTGCTGGATGGGAGTCTGTTGTTTCTCAGATAAAGGCTAAGCTGTTGATTTACAACCTTGTCAGAGTGAACATAAGTTAGAGACCTTCCTATAAATCACCATGGATTAAGGAGAATAACAGGGCAAATCAATAGTGCAGTATTGAACACGACACATGACCCACCATTTACTGTGACAACTGGCTTGACAAATTGTATCCAGAAGGAGTCATTATTTGTGTCCAATAAGTAACTGCTTTATCAGTTTCCGGCTACTACAGACAGAGACGACAACTACAACAGGAGGTATATTTTAAATATTTTTTTTTTCATCTGGATCGTTGGATTGTTTATATATTTGAGTCCTAATACATGTGAACATACAAGTTACTTCCTACTGAGAAATATCTAATCATCCATTAGCCATACTGCTATTCCTGGGGGTTGCATGGGTGACACTGGGTAAAGCAAACACCATAAGTCAGACATACAGCATCAATCAACCATTTTCATTGAAACCAAAGTATTCCTGACACTCAAAAGAAAAACATTCAACGCAAAAAGACCAACAGGCTTGAACACTGAACCTTCACCCTGTGAGCCGACAGGTCTAACCACTGTATCCCCGTGCCAAAAACTTTATGCGAAACCAAAATAAAATAAAATAAGCTAAGCGCAGACCAGCATTTCTGACCTGACAGACCTCTGGTGTTCTGGTGTTACTATATGATGGAGGCTCCAGCAGAAGCTGAACCTCCAACCTATGCGGTTTGAATTTAACCACAAATCAATCCTCTCTATTTCAACTGCTTCTCTGCTTCTCCATGAGGCTCTGGGCTTCACAGGCAGTGCATGTCAACTCCCTCTGGAATAACCTGAGCCCTTCCCTTCAGGTCAAGTGTTAACCTCATGGATAAACTCAAGAAATCCATCTTTCACATTTACTCTGCATGCTGTAATCCTGCTCAGAAATGAAGAGATAGCCTCACCATTGAAAGACTTTACCTCTTCTGTTTTCTCTGCTTCTTCATTTGGATCCATCTTGTATGCATATATGTGCAGATGTGTAAACCGTATTCTGCCTTGTGTGAAGAAATTTCCCCGTTGAGATTTCTTTTAATCTCAAAACTGAGTTTAAGCAGAAGATAATATATGCATGAATGTCTGTGAGGCAACTTTACCTCAGCAAACTGCAGTGCAAGAACCCTTACCTGTGTCATTATACATAATTTATATCTGGACTGCTTTTTTATGTTATATGAAAATCCCCCAGAATTTTATCCTGCCTGCCTGTCTGACACTTTTTTTTTTTTTTCAGAATTCACCTTGCAAAAGTTCAAACAGCAGGCAGAAAACGATTGAATAGTGATCCCTAGTGCATTTGCTTTGACAGAGTGTTCAATGAGTAAGAGACGAGAAATCGTCTTAATTATGAAACAGTAATCCAGAATCCAGAACTCTAACCTGACATTTTGATAAATGTATAGTGATGAGGATATGGGATTCTTTTGGAGAGAGTGCATGCATTTTAATAAGCCAGCATATTTATTCAAACAGTTTGGACAGCTCCTGGCAAACAGAGTGGAACTAAATGTCTTCTGTTAAGTGCTGCTGAAGCTGCTTAGGTTACACAGGGGAATAGAAACCCCATAATGGGTTGTTATGATGGGAGCCAGACTAATGAGAATTAAAGGGGATAGAAGGAAAAGTAAAGGTGAAAATCAATTAATTACATTCATTTTAAAAGTTTAACTTCTCTGGTTTGAATTGTGCCCAGTGTCTGAATTCTAAGAAACTTCAGAAATTTGCATTTTTAATGTCATGCACTAACCCTAACCCTAACCCTAGTCCAATGTGGATATGTAAGAGGGGAGAATCAACAACGCCTGTGACCTTTCACAGCCACATTCAATCCCAAAAAAAATAAAAAAAAGTATCATGTTTTGTGTTAACTGTTTGTTTATCAATGTGATCCATGCCTGGTGGGAAAAACCCTCTGACCTCTCCATCACGATGGCCTTTTGGTAATATTGAAAATGGTCAACGTACCTGAACAAACATCTGTTTGCATTGATTAAAATGTATGGATTGTTTCATTAGTTGGTTGTGGGGATAAGTCATTTGACCAAATGTGGGACAGACTCAGATGTTTATTTATATGCCCTATATGACAGATGAAGTTTACTAGCTGAACATGGCTCTTCCATCCCTCCATTCCTCCAGTGTGCAGTGAACATGTTAGTTATGGCAGTACTGGGAGAAGTTACATTCCTGGGTTTTATGGCAGAAAGCCAGAAGTGCTTTTTGGCAGATTTCTATTTTTCTATGCACGCTGACTACTTTCAGAAGAGTTCATCATGGAAAATGAATGTATTGTACATTTTGGACTTATTTCCAGGAAGAAACCTTTAGCTGCACTTCTTCCTCTTATTGTAGTCACAATTTTCTTTTACTTTATTTTTATTTTCCATTTAAAAACTTTGATAAGTTTATTTCTGCCAGACGGACTTCGCTAGAATTCATCCTTCATGATGAAAAACAAACAAACAAATAAACAAACAAACAAAGACCAACACAAAAACTTGCAGCAGCAAAAGCTGGCCTCCAGAGAAAAAAATGCATCTGGAGGCAACTGGATAGAATTGATCCAGTAAGAGCAAAGAAGTGAGTGATGTATCACATACCAGGTCTTGTCAATATTACAGCAAAAGCATAAAAATTGTGCCCTTACACATCAAATACATTCCACTTCCGATAACATCAGTCAGCCCACAACAATGGCTGATGTTGTGCACAGCTGCTTCACTTTCTTTTTTAAATCTGTATCATTTTCAAGTCAGACTGTTTGAAAAACTTATACATGTTGTTAAGTTCCAAAATATGACGTTCTGAAAGCATCTTACATTCATTTGTTTACACATCTGTGACTAAAGGTGTAATGACAACTAGATTAGATAACTAGATTTAATGGAGTAAAGTAGAAAAATTTAATCTTGTGGATAAAAGTGTAACCTGACCCAACAGGGCATCATTTATTTTATAAAGGAAAACCACTGAATCAAACTGGCAGCATAACAAAATAGTGTTGATGTCTTCTTTTTTTTTTTTTTTGAAGGCACTGCCAGAATTAAGAGTTCAAACAAAATGCACCTTAGGTTAGCCAAGCGGAAAATAGATCTGTTGTTCTTCGAATAAAAGTACACATTATATGTATCAAAGTAGCATGAAGACAATTACAGCAAAGCTGCGTTTTGAAGTTGTTGCATGGTAACATGCTGCAGCACATTGCCTCACAGCAAAAAGGTTGTGGGGTCGACTCCCAGGCCTGGGATGTTCTCCCCCGTGCCTGGCTGGGTTCCCTCTGGGTACTCTGGTTTCCTCCCACATACATATTTAGTTTGACTGGTGACTCTAAATTGTCTGTAGGTCTGAGTGTGAGTGTGAGTGGTTGTTGGTCTCTGTCTGTCTCTGTGTGTTGGCCCTGTGATGGACTGGAGACCTGTCCAGGGTGTGCCCCGCCCTCACCCAGTGTAAGCTGGGATTGACTCCAGCACCCCCTGCGACCTGAAAACGGATAAGAATGAATGAATGAATGGATATAAATCGTCTCTCATAGCAACTCCTCCAACCTGAGCAGCCAAGTCTAATTTCAGTGTAGTAGCAAGAACAACAGGGCTGAGGCTGCGTTGTTTAATTTTCATTTTCAGTCTTCCAGCATCGGGCCATGACTTTTACAACTACCAAGAATAAGTAAAAATTTAATTTGTCTGCTCTCATGGCAAACTTCAGAGAAGAAATGGTGCACAAATATCAACATTTTCACAGTTTTTCACTGTATTTAAATAATATTGACACTTATACAAACACAAAACCTGCGACTAAATGCTGCATTCTTGCAATCTAGTTTACATTTTTCAGATTTTCAGCAAATTTCAATCTCAGTTCTAAAGGTCAATCTTTGGCCCTTAATGAGTTTCTGTAACAATGTTTACATCAACTGAATAAATGCAGAGTGGTGTGCGTGCTTGTTAAACATTTAATTTTCACTCAACAGCTGCTGTGCAGAAGATTCACTCTGAATCATCAATTATAGTTTTAGCACAAAAAATTCAATGTCCACACAGTCAAACAGTGGAATATGTCTGTACATTTGAAAATGCATCTGACATTTACAAAGTGGGAAACATATCAGATCGAAACACTGAACACAAACGACAGGCAGATTGCTGTGCAGGTACCACACAACATGCATTATTAATTCCTCCTCACAGAAAAACAAATGTGAATGTTTCTTCATTTTTATGGCACCATCCTTGTTCAAGGCAAATTCACAAGGATAAAGGTGCGTATTTTATGTTACCAATAAGAGGAGGGAGGAGGAGCTACCATGAGGAGAGCAGGAGAATGAACACAAAAAGACGCACAGTGTGGGAGGTAAGTAACTATGAATATTACGAAATATTACATACGTTTTTTCTGAAAAGAAATATTGTGAAAAGAGAATGGAAAAACAATAAGAAGGCAAGAAGAGAACTGTGATGACACCTTCAAAGTGTGGTGATAAATTACAAAGCCAAAGAAGCAAGAAAGCCGAAGAAGAATGTGAGAGGCCAGAAAGGCCGCAAGATTTGTGGCAAAAGCAGAAAATTATGTAGAGAGAGGACCAGAAGGGCAAAAAACACTCCAGGAAGAAGAGAACAGAGGCCAAATATAATGTTGTCAGCCAACAGAACATGGACAGTTTTGATATTTGGAGTTTGGCTTTTGCACTGAAGTCTCAATCAAGTTACAGATTACAAAGTCTTTCCACTGTGTGCCTGCCACACAGCCGAGACCGCAGAGACAATAAAATGCTCAGGGAAATGAGGTAGATAAATATTCGCGGAATGGAGGAAGCATAAACCACACACTTAGCAGTTTAGATGCAACTGAAAGGAAGAGTAGTAAAGCAAGGTGACATATTACTGCAAAGCCTTTGAGTTGAAATATTTCTCTAATTCTTATCTGAATATTAAATGTGTCATCGCCACATTAATCAGCAGGGAAAATATGAAACATCCTCAAGAAGATGAGCTCAGCGAAAAAAGGTGTGTCAGCATCCTCTTCCCTAAAGGTGGACAAGACTCTCAGCAGAGTCTCAGCAGGTGTCCAGACTCACAGTCCATAATATGCGTCAGCAATGTAAAATACTGGATCATAAACTTTCCCATAATTCCACTGAATAGCGCTTTTCATTCAATCCTCCAACATGCTGACATCCTCCAAACCCCACAGCTCCTGTAATGCAGGCTGAGATAACTGAATAAATAACCCGCTATACCACTGCCAACACCTCATGACAGCCGCGCTAAACTTCATGTGCAAAAAAAAAAAAGTAATACCTCTTTAATTCACAGCAAATATGACACAAACACTAAAGAAATAGCACCAGCACAAGATCAGAAATATGTGTACACTCCTCGACTGTCTACCCATGCTGCTGGGAGAGCAGTAAACCAAGCACTTCATAGCTTATTGAGACACTTTTTAGAGCAAAACCTACACAGCCAGACTAATAACAGCAGGGAAATGCATGTTATCACCAAGAAAACAGTAAATGGCTGGCTTGGTCACATAACTCATAACTCCCACCTCCCAGTGGCCGTCAAAGAGGCAGGCTGCCGAAATGTGTGTTTAGGCTTCTATCGCTAAAATTAAAAAAAAGTTATTTACATCACCAGGAAAGTTTTTCTATTAAGCAGAAAATACTTCACCACATTTCACAGCTTGTTTAGTAATAATAATAATAATAGAAAACATCACTCGTGTCAGGTCAGTCAAATCTGACTTGTTTCATAGTGGGACGTAACCCCAGTAGGATTTTGAGCGATCATGACATTGTGCTGATGACAATTTCATCACGTTACCTTTTCGGAGGACAAGAAGTAGCTTTCCCTTCTCTAGCTGCAGGCTCAGACTGTTCTCGTTCGGTCCCTCGGCATGAAGCAGTGTCCCAGCGTTCTTCAGAGTTTTGAATTTCAGAGAGATGCTTTCCCTGGTCATTTGCCTCGGCCTGGGTCTCAGCCTGTAGAGAAGACTGCTGTTGCCATCGAAGCTCACCACATCAGAGTCTGACAAAACCAATAAAACCACACCTCACTCAAACTGTAAAACTTCATTATAATCCAAAATCTACACTCTCCTTAAATGCCGTCTTTTCAAATGAATGTGTTTTAACCACGTTTATTTAATCATTGTTCTATTTTTTGCCTGTCAACTAAAATATCTGTTGAGAAGATCAAAGAAGAGTTTAGTTTTGCTGCAGTGCGAGTGAATCTGAAAAAAAAAAAAAAAAACTACCACACAGATATCAGTAATCAGATATCAGTTTTTTCAAGGATGATGACCAACTTGTGTACAAACAGATTTGTGTCGGCCTTGATGAACGATGAAAAAATGGCACAATTTCAAATCAAATGTCTGGCAGGTTTTAGTTTGAACAAAACACACATACTGTAGGACTTAGGACTAGTTTGTGTGTTTCAGAATCAGAAATAGTTTCATTGCCAGGTATGTGTAAAATTACTTGGAATTTGACTACAGTGTTACCTTCTTGGACACATTAAGTGAAAGACAACAAATATATAAATATATAAATATACATAGACATTGTATTACATGTTTCATTTATGCGTAATTCAATAATCTCTATCTTTCTGAAACTTTCCGCTATGATTTGAAACTGTGAAATACATTGTCTTGGTTTGACAATTTATCATTGTTACGTTATTATTTAGTTTACTGAAAAATGAACAAACTCCTTGTAGTTTGCACTTTTATGTATAAAAAGAACCATATAGTGTTACACACTGAGCAAAGTAAAGTAAGTGCTCTGACATAAACTAAAATTCAGGCAGTATATAGAGAAGGTGTTCTTCAAGCTGTTGTCTGAATATAAAACAGATTATAGACCATGGAGCACCTTTCATGTCACTCTGAAACAAAAATGCTGCCCATCTCTGTGGTGAGATGGGCAGACATGAGGATTCTGCCGCCTACAGAGATGCTATTGGAGCATCAAATTAGAAATGTCAGTTGAGATGCAATTATTTCATTCAGTGCATTTGGACCTTTACTGCTGACACTGACTCTTGAGAACACAAAATCTTAATTATTCACAAGCCAAAGCCCAGAACTTTCTCTCTTTCTTTCCCATCACCTTTTGCTTGAAATAGGGAAGTATTGCCAACATCCAAAAGGCAAATTAAATCCTGTTTCACTGAGCACAACACAACCATTAAATCAAACTGAATCAACAGGCATACACATTCACTTGCACCAAGCCTTCCTTCAGAGATAATTACTTCTTGCAGGAAGGTTATAAAAAGCAATGTGTTTTCTTAATAATGTTTTATGTATTGAGTTGTTGTTGTTTACAATGAAAACTTTTGGTTTTCTCCTTAAATATGGGATACTTCCATACAAATTAGATTTAATTGTTTTACCAATGCAGCATGTTTTGCATCACATTTAAAGACAAAAAAAAACTATTTTGCTTTTGCACTTGGTTGAGATGGAAAAGCTTCATTGTTGATGAATAGAGGCTACAAAATAATGCAAACTTATATTATAAACAAAAACATTATAATATATAATTCATACAGAAGACAAAGCACTCAAATCTTATTGTTATGCCTCACTTTCTCCTGAAACAGTGCGCTGAAAGATATAAAGCAATGATACATATCACCCTGCTGTTGTCTGTGTCAGACATGGTGGCTGATAAAAATGCCAAACAGTATGGTTGGATGAGAGATGACAAATTGATTCATTAAACCAGCATAATGTGAATACCATCTTAAATTACAGAAATGCCATGATGTATTACCAGTAGTGCTTGACTAATTACACAATCCGAAAGTCATCCAAACTATTTAACATAAACATCAGAAATGGTAATTGCTGTGGGATATACAACATAACAGAAATTATTGCTGAAAAGAAAGTTCTCATTCAATCTGCCCCAAATGAAACTTTAATTCTCTCCTACAATTACAAACAATTCAAAACCCTTTTAGACGTTGAAGATTTAAAAATAGAACTAAGAAAACATTTTCACTTCAAAAGCACCATCCATAATTGGCACTGGGGGAAAAAAAAAGCAAAAACTAAAAAGGAAAAAGAAAAATGCATTGCAGAAATAATGTACAAAAGGCAGAACTGACTGTAAGGACATCCATAGGCTTCCAGTCTCAGCCCAATCCGGCCATTGGGAGTCCAGTCCAGGGGGATCAGACGGACAAAGCGAGCAATCACTGGATGCTGGAGCTTGTGCTGCACCACACTGTCTGCATTACTGTTGCCAGAAAAAGCCTGTAGACACACATCAGCGACAGGAAGAGTTAGCTCAGTTTCTGGCTTTCCAACCGTACACCTGTCCATCATTTGCTTGTGGAGTAGCACCACAAGGATAACACAGAAATGTCTTCCAATTGTGTTTTATTTTTGCAAAGCTTCCTACTAAAGGAGCTAACATGTTTTTTCACCCATTATTGAAGTTGAACCGCAGTCCCCAAGGCTTAATAAAGGGAATACAGAGGAGATGGTCAAAGGTTTCTCAATGGGGTAGAAAATTAGATTTGTGGAGCTCTTAATTTGACTTATTAAACATTTTGGTCAACACTTGGTCCATGCAGTGCATTTGTTAACCTCACTTTTTGTTTAACTCAATCTTCACTGCTTTGACCGACTTTACACATGAACAGTGTAGCACTTCTTTGGACTCGTGGTTCCTCCTCAGTCAACACTTTTCTGTGTCTTACTTTGCTCTCAACACCTCTGAGCCCTGACCTAGCTATTGGGGCGATAAAATGATAACATTAAGGATGTAAACATCTTGATCCGATAAATAAACAAATTAAAATAGTTTTCCTTTGAGGAATAAATTGCTGTTGTATCAAGTGTAACTCAAGCATGCATGCATATTTGCATTGCTAACTTATCTGAGCATTGTGCCATCGTCTGAAACACGTGACTCTGACAGCCTTGAACAACTGAGTCTGTCCCGACCTCCAAGAAAAGCAGCTTATATCTGAGGAGGCTGAGGAGAACAGTGACTCATACAGTTGAGGCTCTGTCTATTGAAATATGTCCTGAGTGGAGGTATAAAATCCTCCAAACTGAGACTTTAATTACAGAGAGAGAGAAAGAACAGAAGACAGAGGTCACAGGCTGGAGAAAGAGTCTGAGAATGTCACACATAATATGACAGAACTCTTAGATTAAAGAAATGTTAGGTTTGTCTGCTGTAATTATTGAACAGAGTAAAGGCCTGCATGCACACATTTTAAGAAAGCTACATTTTCCATTCATACCTCTGGAACCAGTGCAATTGTGCCATGTAGAGGCACGTAGGCACGTAAACCATGCAGGTTTATCTATCATGGACTTTGACCAGTGGAAAACTGTCTTGACTGCTGATCTCTGAGGTAACCAAGAAGGAGAGTTTACGGTCGAGGAAGCCACTGAACATTATTAACTTCTGTGTACCATTCAACTGTATTTAAATGTATTTTTGAGGTTTTTCATCTTTATTTTTAGATCGTAATTGGCAGAGAAGGCTGCAGAAAACAAGGAGCGAGAGGGGGGAATGATATGCATATAAGACCTTCCAGCTCGCAGTGCATGTCAGAGCAAATGAGAATCATGAGGTCGAAGGAACTGCCCGAAGAGCTCAGAGACAGAATCGAGGCAAAGCACAGATCTGGCCAAGGTTACAAAAGAATTTTATTCTGCTGCACTTCAGGTTCTTAAGAGCACAGTGGCCTCCATAATCCCTCAATGGAAGACGTTTGGGACGACCAGAACTCCTCCTGGCCGTGAAACTGAGCAATCAGAGGAGAAGCGCCTTGGTGAGAGAAGTAAAGAAGAACCAAAAGATCACTGTGGCTGAGCTCAGCTCAGAGATGAAGTGAGGAGATGGGAGAAAGTTCTAGGAAGTCTTTAGGGCTTTAGCAAATGGCTGCAGTGTAACAAAGAGTGAAAAATTTCATAGAATACTGAATACAATATTTTGTGTGCACACTGTCTGTGGCATGCAAAAGGCTGAATGGTCTTCAGACAATTATATATGTCTAAAGAGACAAACCTGAAAAACTTGCGATGTGATCTCTGCCTAAAGTAGCAAACACATTTAGCTTTGGAAATATTAGATTATTAATGTCTTAAGGTTAGAAGCAATCACATCTGATCAAACCTCACAGTGAAGTTGGTGATCACATGCTTTGTTTTTTTTTTTTAAGGCCAGTGAAAAGTGTGCGTGGAATGCAAATCTATAAGTGGAGGCCTGAGATTAGAGCTAAAACCATTACGTCTGTTGAAAAATATATAAAAATATATGCTTGAGAGTGTTTTTTGTTGTTGTTGTTGTTGTTGTTGTTTTTGCCATTCATGGAATTTGTTTGCGTATTTGAAAATCAATTTGTTATTTTAGAAAATTAGAAGATTTATGTTATGTTTTTTATTTATATATCGCACACTTCCAAACACACTACAGCTCTGTTCACACAATAATAGTGAGTACATCCCATGTTTATAACCTAAAGTATCCATCTGACATACAGAGCCAGGTCCTAGCTGAGCCCATATCAGCATGAAGGGATGACGCTCACTAACTTTATCTGTCCTTTTGAGTAATCTATGATGTTCATCCAAATCACTGCATCTCCCTTATCACTTAAACATGCTATATCTGCTACAAGGTGAGGAGAGTAGATATATTAATATATTTCCAACACATCCTTTGTAGCAGAGAGAAGATGAGAGGGGAGGAAAATTAGTGAACAAAAGAGCATTACTCAGCCTCACTAACTCTGGCCCCTAAGCTTACAGGAAAGAGAAGTCCTGCTGGAGTCGTGACCAGTGAAGGAGCTTAGCAATCAACTCCATTCTCCGAAAGCCATAATAAACTGGGCTGGCTAATAAGTGGAGTTTCAGAGGGACTTTTGAGACATGCTGCGGATTTATCCTGATTTATGCTGAGTGTGAAATCAACAAGCATTTAAGCTTTGAAAAGCCCCTTTCTGTTATTTTTCTGAAGACGTCTTAGTCTGACATTATTTTTACCCTCACTGTGAGAGTTGTACATTTCATCAGCATTAAACTGAAGCTGTTTGTCACACTGTCACTGTAATAGGGAGACTTTTCCGGCTATGTCACCACCTAGACTGGCTCTGCGTATGATCTAAATGTTATGTGGTTAAAAGAAAAGGTGGCAGAGCCCCTTGGAATAAAATTCCTATGGGAATAAACTAATATTTAAGCTGAACTGTATAAGGAAAAGAATGAAAACTGATCAATAAAACAGACAGAGCTTTTCAGGCCTTATGCACAGTGGAAGCATTTGACTGGATCTTACTGAAAGATGATTTTACAGTTAAACCTGCTTATCTGGGCTTGTGCTGCACCCACAATGTCAAGGCTGACTGGGACACTTAATAGCCAAATGTTGTTGTTTCCAGCTACACCAAGTTAAAATATCTGTTGTGGAAAGAGTGTCTGACTTACACTGATGTTTATTACACCAATAAAAAATTATCTGTATGACTATGCTAACAGTGGTTAGCACTGTTGCCCCACAATAAGAAGGTTGCAGATTTGGTTCCTGAGCCGGAGGACTTCCTGTGCG
The DNA here is from genome assembly GCF_900963305.1 of Echeneis naucrates. Taxonomy (NCBI): domain Eukaryota; kingdom Metazoa; phylum Chordata; class Actinopteri; order Carangiformes; family Echeneidae; genus Echeneis; species Echeneis naucrates. The sequence continues at coordinate 16,307,443 of NC_042525.1, read as the reverse complement.
GAGTTTGCACGTTCTCCCCGTGTCTGCATGGGTTTCCTCCTACTGTTCAAATACATAATGTTTGGGTTAATTGGTGACTCTAAGTGTGAGTGATTCTTCGTCTCTGTGTGTGTTTGTGTGTTGGCCCTGTGATAGACTGGCGGCATGTCCAGGGTGTACCCTGCCCCTCGCCTGGAATGTTGGCTGGGATTGGCTCCAGCAGCCCCGCGACCTGGAAACGAAAAAGCCGTAGAAGTTGGATAGATCGATGTATCACTTTACACCGTTTACTGACCCCTATGTTATCCTCCTGTCGATACTGCTTCCAGTTGTGTCCTGTGTCACTGAACATCAGCAGGTAGGCTGTCAGCCAATCAGAGCTTCCATAGCGGCCTTGTGTGGCAACAGCAGTGATTTGTGTCCGCCCACCAAGGTCGACCTCCAGCCACTGATACCTGTCTGAACTCAGAGGAGACCAACCACCAGCGCCTGGGCACAGAAAGACGTGGGAGAGGGAAAAACATCTGAACGATCCAAAGAGAGTGCTGACATTTATGTTTCAACATGAAACATTAGCTGCAGGAACATTTTCTTAAGAAATGAGTGCAGGAAAATCAAAGCAGAATTAAACACAATTCAAGCATATGATCTGCTGAATCATTTAAAATACTATGACTGCATTTAAAAGAATTAAAACGTTTTCAGACGAATGCAAATGCATATCAGTTTTTAAGCTGTTTTTTAAAAATCTTGCTATCTAATGTGTTCATCATCAGGCACAAACTCTCCCATAGCTTAAAGCCCCTGAGCATAAAAGCTTTATCAATGTCTTTCTTTGATGTTTAATTTGGAACACTCAAAAGAGTTTAATCTGTAGCTTAAGGACTGTTCTCCCCATAATGTAAGCTGCAGCTGAGGCATTTATAGCGGACACTGTGTGCCTTATGCAATATTAAAAGTGGCCAGCACATGGCAGTCCTCCATATAATCTGAGCACAGAGCACAAGACCATAAAATGAGACGTGTTAAATAATTAAAACACCATAAGGTGTGCGTCTGTCTGTGTGTGTGCGCGTCTGTCAAAGTGCTGAGTCATACCAAATTTAGGTTTTGCTGCCAGAACACCATCCTACGTGCACGTACGTCCACTGCTTCTTCTTGTGTAAATATCTTTATGGCAGTCTACTGCATGCAATAAACACTAAACCTATCATTGATCGTGGTCACCATTTCTAATTTTATTGAGTAAGGGAGTGGGGCCAAACGTGGTAGCATTTGTTTTCGGGGGTGGGGGGGGGGTTGCACTTTAGAACAAAAGCAAAGAACAGTTTACATTGAATGTAAATGTAACCTATAAGACAAAACTACTGGTATCTCCCACTTCCAAAATCCTCTCAGCAGCTTAGCCCACTGACCATTTTTCTTCTGTCCTTAACCATTGCTATTTGATGCCCTCACAACAAAAATTTCTGGATCTCAACCACGTGAACACCATTGGCCCTCAGCTCCACTTTCCTATCCTCGGCATTTTATATTTCAGGTGCAATTATTCTATTCTTTCCTGAGGGTACAGGATGGTGCAGAATGTTTGGGGCAGGGGTTGGGGGGGGGGGGGCTATAAATTAAACCTAAAATGTAGTTTGAAGACATAAAAAGCCTGGTGAACAAGTATGAGGATGATCATCACAAAGATAGATAGACTGGCATTACACCAATAAATCATAACAGGACACAACTCTCACACAGTTGAGATGTGTTGTAAATTTTAGACCTGCTGACTTTTGTGTGACTTTGAAGATATATCTAATTCATAACTACAACCAGAAATTAGGGCAGCATAGTGGTTAGTCCTGTTGGTTCCCGGCCTGGGGCCTTTCTGTGCAGAGTTTGCATGTTCTCCCAAAGACATGCATGCCTAGGTTAACTAGGTGAAGTGGTGATTCTACATTGTGTCTAAATTGTCTGAGTGTGAGTGGTTGTTGGTCTCTGTCTGTCTCTGTGTGTTGGCCCTGTGATGGACTGGTGACCCTTCCAAGGGTGAGCCCACCCTCGTTCCAGTGTGAGCTGGGATTGGGCCCAGCACCCTCCTGCAACCAGGAAACAGATAAGCGGTAAAAGATGAATGAAACATGAAATCAGCGTCCCAGTTTTGACACTGCAATTTCTTGTTTGGTGACAGCCATAGATTAGAGGTAGAAGTATAGTGATGTCTGTAACAAAGCTCCCTTTAGAAAGAACCTCTGGGTCTGGGCTCTCTGCCAGCTCAGCCACGTGGCAACGGCAGAGTTAGAGGTTGAGCAAGAGCCCTCGGGATAATATAAAGAGAAATCACTTGGTACCTGCATAATTCTTTGTACCTCCCCATATCAGCAAGAATTGTAAAATAATAATAATAATTATTATTATTTAAAAAATTTCCACTAAGTATAGTATGGGAATCCAACTCTAATTTCATGTGGAAAAACATAAGCTTTTTTTTTTTTTTTTTTTTACTTCACACAGCCAAGCCAGGATCTCATGGTCATTAGATATGTTCCATCCTCTCCTAAGGCCGATATCACATCCAACAATTTACATAACTTTCTAGAGCAGAGTCAGAATCTCAAAGTTGAGTGTCCAGATTGAAATCTGAGGAACTGTTTTCCGTACATTTTGCACAGTGAATATTTTAATGAACTGCTACAGAACTGCAGAACTGTGGTAAACCGGCAGCATCTGACCATAGAAGTAGCCAACGTGACCGGCAAGAATGCACTATTGCTATTATAGACCAATAGCAAGGGAGATAAAAGGGAGGCAGTGAGAATTGCATTATAAACTGTAACAAAAAAGGAACAAATTAAGCTCTAATTTTGTTCATGAGTACATACAGGACATCATTTTGGATCAGAAATGAATTCATCATGTATATGTTGTATGTATACAAAAAAACTGTATGTGCTATAATGAGTGTGACAGAATTTGTTAGGATTCAATTGCTTCTTTGAATTCATAGGTTGGGTTTGGAGACTACTGGCAACTGGCAACTTCAGAAACCACATACAAACAAACAGAACGCAAGCAATTTAGAAATGCTAAAGTAAGTGGCACAAAGCATTTCCAGTGGACAGAAAATAATTTTAATAAACAATAAATAAACTCTTTCATATTCATTATTTTCCTAATCATCTATATGTATGCATGTATACTCATAGGGTAATGCAGTGCTCCTTTTTACAAGGAATGTTTTTTTCTTTTTTTGGACACAATATAATCACAATCTACATATGATTTTAGCTGTTGTAAGATTCATCTTGCAAAGGTTTTTGTATAAAAATGATTGCTAGATAGATAGATGACTCAGATATGTAACACATGTTACCAAATTCATATTAATTGTTGAAATACAGCTTGGACAGAGGAAAAATATAATGTAGTTTGCATTTTATGAGTTTTTAATGAGTAATCAATGAAAGATCAATGGGTGGCCCTGATGGTCATCTGATGGGTTCTGGGTAAATTTGATTTCCTGTCAAAGCTCTCTCACAGGTTAATACACGTGCTGATACACACGCAACAAGACAGCAGAGTGCTGCAAGTAAACAGTGTTTCCCTTAAACGGAGATGTGTGTTGTGCCGTGTGAGTCTCTCCTCATTTTGCTTGCAAATTAACTCTGAATGAAGCAGCTCCTCAGAGAATGACTGTAGAGGATGAGGAGCATTAGCGGCAGCTGGAGGAGGCGTAAATGAACAGGGGGTTTGATTTCTTACAAAGAACAGCTGGTATACGGAAATCAAAGCACTTTCTTACTTTTGCATCAACTAAGAATTTGTTTATGTCATGGAACTCTTTCTGAACTCTGTCTGTTACTTTCCTGAACTAGATTGATTGATCAGTTACCTTGATCAACAATCAGTCTAAAAAAGGAGAATAAATGGGGAACCTGTGAGATTGTGTCGTTACCAAGAAATCATTGAAAAGACATAATGAGCTAAAGCCTCAACAGAATGAAGCCGGAGAAACTGTGACATTTTGTCTCAGGTAAAAATCTGAGCTCTATGATTTCAGCACAAAGGATTGTGGATCTATATAGCGTTCCCTGCCCATTCTTAACTTTGCACGTAAATGTTTGAATGCACAGCAGCATAAATCATATCCATGATTCCATGACATGAAATTGGTTTCTAACAACTTTGTCAATACCACTGGCAGACTAAGTGTGTCGTTTCTTTGTGCGTGTGCAAAAATCAGAAGTGCATGTTTGGTTTCCATCTTATTTCATTTCTCCATCTATTTGCTCTTTCACTGTATTTTCAACTTTACATTTGCCATTCAGATGCATCTGATCTTTCTTTGGAAGCATGTGATCCTCCTTTATGTAGATCAAACTCAGCTATGTAAACAGAATGGGTTGACTGAAGCAGGGTAATGCAGCGGGTGGGTTTGCTCGCAGCTTTTGCCATCAAACACATCAAGGAAACAGCAACCTGCTGGCTCTGCTTACTGCAGTCTCCCAGGTGGTGAAAATCATTAAAATCCTCTGTTGTATTGAAGACAAAGACATTGCGGTGACTCCATCTGATTTGTGTTTCTGGTATTAAGGGAAAAAAGCCAACTCTTCTTGCCTGAGCACAACAAAAGAAAAAAAAAAGGTGCCTTATCTCATGCCCCCCTGTATCAGCAAATAAGTTGTAGAGCTTCTTTTTTTTCCTCTCACCAACTTATTTCTGTGACAAAAGTCGACCTTTTGCCAAGTATGCGAGGCACTCTCTCTGTCTGCACAACAGATGAAAACACAGGAGATAAAAGAAAAGAAAGAGCAAGAAGAAAGGAAGACAAGGATGCGGCAATAATTTATTGATGTTAAACTGCTAAATTTTGTATGTGAAGTATTGCTGAGACAGACATGAAATAGTTGAAAGATCCCACTGTGGCCTCGCTGACTTGTGAGAATAGGGAGGTATGCGTCTTAAGAACAGGTTGGACTGTTCCAACCTGTTCTTAAGACGCACTACGTGAGCATGTTAACTTTAAATATAGTATGATGTGTCAGCGCTCTGGGTTCCACAGTGGAAAGCTATGAGGTGGGCGTGGGAAATTCACAACCATTACTCACACCTGCCCTGGTAAAGTGTCTGCAGGGGGAAGCCACGGTTGACTGAACCCATGCAACTATGTTCCATCAATGTGGAGAGAGTAAAGAGAGTCTTCTTTCAGTTTTGCAATTGGGAAATGCCTGCCAGAGATCTTTCTGTTTGGGCAGAATAACACAGCCCTGATGATCGTGGATTATTACCCTAAATTACCACTTGGCAAGGAGCTCCACTTTCAACAAACCAGTGCTGCTCTTTTTCTGTTACTGGACGTGAGAAGTAGTGTAAAATCTCACTGCAGAGGAGAGGGAAATATTCTGTTAATATTGATAAACTGCTGCCTTAGGTAGTTTTTGTATAACATTTTTTCTTGAATTTTAATGAAAAAAAAACAAAACAAAAACACTAACTTGGTGTGAAATGTAGCACAGTATTACAAGGATTTGCCATTGTTGGGGAAGACAGATGTTACTCTACAAACTAATTAACTTTTCATTGGCCGTCAGCCTGGGGAGAGCTCCCTGCTGGAATAAATGTGCTGCATTGTATTGAATGGCACCCCACCACACAGATTTACGCACCCAAAAAAAAAGAAATCAAAAAACAAAAACCAAGCTTACAGTCACTGTGGTGGTGGTTTGGTGTTTTGGGTTAGTTCCTGCTACTCACCTTCCCTCCGGTTCAGCTTAGCGAAGCCTGGCCCGTGGCTGTTAGACAGCTGTGAGGAGCTCCTGAAGGACGATGGCAGCAGATGCGTCACCAGCGGACTGTGACACACCTCTGAGAATGACAGAACAGAGGAGGAAAGGCTGATTCAAAAAAAATCACGTCATCTCCAGAAAACAAGATTCCACTGAAAACTGTACAGTCAGAGAATGCGCTGAGAAAGTCAATGTCATATGATAAGATAGCACTAGAAAATGAATGCATTGCTTTTCTATGTTATCTGGTTTAATGATTGACAATGATGACATACTGTACACACTAACCATTTTATGTTTTGTGTTGGGGAACAATTCAAGTACAAACGTGTAAATACTGTACACTGTACAATTACATATATTATCTTAAGTGATCCAACTGTGACTCAAGCTGAGTCTCACCTTTGATAACAGTTGATTAACTGAGAGCTGAGACATCTCTAGGTGTGATTATAGTGATGAAGGATCTCCTTCTCTTTTTACTTTGTTTCGTTTAGATTTAATCAGACTTGGCCTTTGGTCTTTCTTTCATGGGACTTAGACCCATGAGACACAGGATTTTAGCTGTCTTTTATCTGGCCTTTTAGCAAGTGCTGCATTAATAGCAAGGCACGGTTCTAATGGGTGAAAAATTATGGTTATTGAGTCTCCAAGTGATACTAGAAATGAATAAATCATTAACAAGTGACACTTTTTGATTTGTTTGTTCATCAGCAGTAACAATGACAAGCCTTGTGTAAAATTAGACAGTAGCCAAATATAGCCAAATAATATATTAAACTAGTTCTAAGTTGCTGAAATTAGCAATCGTATTTTATTAAACTAAAATGTGCAAAAAGTAGTAGTAGTAGCGATAAAAGCCTGAGTACACTACTGTAATCCTGTGTCTGTGGAGTTTATATGTTAATATCCTGCTCTGTAATCTCTGATTCAACACCTGTGCAAAGGGGTCTTGAAAACATTCAGGGGGGAGTAATTGCACACCTACTTACAGTATTTTAATTCCCATATTTCACTGACCTCAAGGAACCCACTCTTTACAAAACCTAGCAAGCCCTGGGCCAGTTGGAAACAACTTTTCAGAGGAACGTTACAGTGCACTTTATAAAATTCTAAAGTATGAAACCGCCATACTGAATCTCATGTTCATACTTTTGTTTCTGTTAGAAGACATTGCCTTGGTCAAGTGCCGCGTATTGTGGTATTTCTCAGGGTAACAATGCTGAACACTGACAAAGTTCAGAAACCGTGGTAACTGAGTGAAAACAATCCCTGGGATCGAGGTTTCTGGAAACCACCAGATGTAGTGAGCTTGCTTCTTCTAAGCGCTCAGTTTACATCATACAAAGCTATCATCTCATCTTCTACTGCTTATCTGTTTCCGGGTGGCAGGGTCACTGGAGCCGATCTGAGCTCACACTGGACAGGTCACCAGGCAGGTCACCAGGTCGCAGGGCCAACACACAGAGACAGGCAGAGACCAACAACTCACACTCGCACTCAGACTTAAAGACAATTTAGAATCACCAGTTAACCCAAACAAGATTGATTTGGGCATGATTTGGACGGTGGGGGGAAACCCACACAAGCACGGGAGGGAATATACAACAAATGTCTCAGGCGGGGAGCCTAACCCATGACTTTCTTGTTGTGAGGTTGTGAGGTGCTAACCATGCTGACGTGCTGCCCATATAAAGCTAATTCCACATTTTACTGCTAAATATGTCACATGAAACAGGAACTAACAGGAACTAACAGGAACTTTAGCTTGATGCTAAAATTTCACTGTAGTATTAACCATATTACTGAAAGAGAATTTAAATCTGTTCCCCCTTTTGTTGTCTGAGTAGAGGAATTGAAAAAGACATGTTATTTTTCCAAAAACATAAATAAGTGTGTGTGTTCTCTTTGACTAAGCTTTAAAAACTCACAAAAATCTCACAGAAATCCAACAGTTCCAGGAGATGGGGAGTTTCCCTGCTGGATTTGAAGGGAGCTGAGGTTTCTATTGTAAATCAAGCAGCCGGATAAACAAATCTGCTTTGAGTCATGACTGTGCCAGCCCTTCGGATTAATAGCGGCTTGAACACACATCATTGCTTAACAGTGCTCTGATATGACTCATCAGTCATATCAGTCACTCATATATGCCTCATCAGTCATATCAGTCCTCCACCTGATCTGAACTCAAATGCATCAAACTGACAAATTTCGGATTGGCTTGAAACTTACTCAGGCTGGGGATATTGCCAAACCAGGGCTTTTTTTTTTTTTTTTTTAAGCGACCACTTAGTTGATGTGTCTTTTTTTACTTATAAGGTAAATTGCACTTGTGTTACATTTATTGCACACTTCCTCTGACTGTAGACTAAGGCGTACTCGCACAGGATTACTTTGCACTCTTTTTCTCTTGTTTCTGCTGCTCTTATTTCCTAATTCCTTTATTCCTAATGTTGACACTGCAGCTTATGTTATTTGGCTTTGGCTTAGTGGTCAGCTAGCTGTTTGACTAAAGGATTTCAACTAACTTTCCATTAATCAAGACGAAGTGTGCCAGAATATTTGGGATTAAGGTGGCTTTTGTTCATCTGGTGAAGTTTGCGTCACGCGAGGTGCTTTATTCTGTTGCTCAAGTTCACAGCCTTCAACTTCCAGCTGTGCGTACACATTTATTACCCAATGGATGTCTGCACACTTTCCTCTGCCGCCCACTGGCAAGGGAAGTGGAAAATTCGTAACACCAGTTCAGCCTCGAACAACACACGAATGACAGGTTTCCAGTCATTATAGAGAATAAACAGGGCTCTGTCCACCCTCCAGTTTGTTGTGATGGTGCAGCCACATGGGCACCATTAACAGTCCGAGTGGCCAAATAAGTAATCCTACAGGAGGAAAGATGCACATGAGCTATTTGCGGCTGTTCTGGTAAGCCTCCGCAAGGGAATACAACTGAGGCTTAACACACAAAACCCCTTTTCCAGGCAAAAAACGGTTGCAGATCCCCATTTCTTCTAAAGTCATTCAATGCACAACCCGTGACAGCAGTTCCTGATTTATGCTCAGGGGCTGACAGACAGAGGAAGCTGTGGGAGAGCAAAATGAAAGCAGTGCTGTAATATGATCCAATAATGAGCTATTAGTCAGCTGCTGAGAAAAGAAAGAATGCAAATATGTCATAGAACAGGAAATTGCAAAAGTATGCTTGTATTTGTGCATAATCATACTTGGAAACACAAACACCTCCTCAGTAGACAGTGAGCTGCTCTTGGTTTGCATTGTTGGCTCCATTTAGCTTTTTCGCAGATGGATTTTTTTTTGTGCACTTAACATTTTCACATTCACCGTCTTCCATTTTTGACATGCTGGAGTGGCAAAAACACTCCTTGAGGCTTCTTAGGCACCTCAAACATAAACCACCGTTGTCAACAGAAAACCGCAGTTGGCCCTTTGTAAAACTGTCACAACCACAGTCCAAATTTGAATGATGAACAGCAAAGATTTCTGTAGATTGTTGCAACTGCATCTATCTACCTGTCTATCGATCTATCAACTGCAATGAACGTTTGCATCCCATTTTTGGTTTGATTCTGAACAAAGCCCTTCTCCCGTGTTCAGAGGAAGAGAGTTTACTGCACGGAGAAGCTTAAGAGATCTTAAGCTCTATAATTAAAGCTGTCATGGTTGGAAAAACAATACAGTAAGTGAAATAATCAGACTGCGATTTGTGCCTCCCACTTGTCGAGAACTTTATGATCCCACGACAGTAATTTGATCTTGCGCCAGAGTGCGCTGAGTTTCTTTTCTTCACACTTGTTTTAAAGCAGCTTTCGAGAAGTTTTGTGACTCACAGGACCTGAGATGGCTGTGATAATTATTTTGCTGTCTGGCATTAACAGCCATGAATTAATCTTGTGTGATTTATCAAACTGTGTTCCATTATTCTCTGTTTTCTACTCTGAACCGTTTGCCTCCCAGCAACCTCCAGCTGTTTGTTTAATAGGTGCTGGGCTGTGAGGATTACCACATGGATGCTGAAAAACTATGCTTCCATCATATCATCCATCAGTCATAAATCCATCCTGCTATTTTCTGTGTGTCTGCGACTGTGGCAGCTGTAGCTGGAGGTATCATGTTATCAGGATTACTGTCCGTCTGTTTCATTCTCATGAACAAAATATTTCAGTAATGCCCTGATGGAATTTCTTCAAATGTTCAAAGAACAAAATTCCAGGCAACTGTCAGTTCACAAAACTGTATTTTGAATGCTACATAAATATTTAATATGATAAAATCACAATATTTTATATGTAAAGGGGCAAAGCTCACCTTCACTGTGACATCATAAAGTTCCTCAGAAACACCTCTGACTATTCAGTGATGTAGTTCAGCAACATAAGTGGAAATCGTCGCCGTATCTCCTCCATCTATTATTGATATAACAGTTATTCTTGTGGGTGTCTGCATGGTATGTCGTAAAATTGGTAAATATTGTAACTGATGGTCACTTAGGAGGTGCAGAGGGTGAAGTCAAGAAAACTCGAGCATAAACAAAAATGAGATGTTTTTTCAGAAGCGCAACAACCAATGGAACAAATATAAAAACTGACGTAATCTGACACAAAGATATGGAGTGGGTCTGTAAAGTCACCGATTGCAACCGTGCCAAGACAAATAAATAAATAAATAAAACAGAAAATCCAGCTCAAGTTCCTGATTATGTCCCTCTGGGTGTGTGTTACACAGAATAAAATCCACAGGGCTTCTGCTCAGAGCATCACTCTTTGTTGTGTCCTCCCTTGGTGAGAGGGCCTGACTTTCTGTACGATAGAGCATTTTAACACTGCAAACGTGTCCATTCGATTTGCAGGAAAGTGTAAGCAACAGGGAAAGCAGATATACTCCTTTTGCTATTGGACTTGTTCACTGATGTGTGTCCTACTCAAAGCCTACTCGCTACCTCACCCACATAACTGAGGACAACGGCATTCATAAACATTAGGAGCATCTTGAGAAGCGCAACAAATTTTTGTTTTTGGTTTTGGCTCCTCAACCACAATTGCCTCCACTTCTTCTTTCCTGAAGCAACATTCACATTTAAACTTACTTTAGATTTAACTAAAATCAACTATAAAAGCATTTTTTGGGAATATATAGTGCAAATTATTCTGCCAAATCGATAATCTCCAATCACAGGCTCTCTTTTGCAAACCTCTTCTCAATATTTGCCAAATTTATCTTTAATCCCATCTACACAGGCAGAAAACCGAAACCTCATGGCCTCTGTCCTGGAAAGGTTAGAGAATCTGGCTGACGAAAAGATGGCTACAGACTTTAATCACCGACCTGGCAGGAAAAATACAATGGATATGGTGTCCTTGAACTGTGAATTTCATATGACTTATGTTGGAATGAAGGGTCCAAAATGAAATTAAAATCATCAGTGCATTTGTGGAAAATGATTAAAACGACTGTTTAAACATTGAGCTCTTCAGGCTTTACCATTAAACAAACCATAAAACAACTTCCAGCCCCTCAGCAAGAAAGAGCAATCAAATTTCAAAAGTGAATTCAATAAGAGGAACCTATTTATCATCATCATCACACAGCAATTTTTCACCAGCAGAATTTACTCTCCACAATATTAATGAGATGATAAAATACAGTGTGATGACATCTCCTTCATCTTTCTGTGCTGTTGTTATCCTGAGGCATGCTGATCTCAGGTTTTGTACAAGACCCATCATGTGCACTCATTCAGTTTTCACTGGCACTGCAGTATCTTAAATTATACATAAACACAAGACAGAAGGGGTGTGTGTGTGTATGTGTGTGTGTGTGTGTGTGCTAGGTGTAGGTCAGTGAAACGTAACCACTTTACTGCCAGCGCTACAGCTGCAGTCACACTTCATTAGGATTTTGTCGAACAGCCCCCACCTTGAGGATCTGTTCTTCGAGTTCAGCACCGATCATCAGGACCGTGTTTCAGGAGTCATGCGTTCACACCAGGCGACTCAACGTGGGCTCTGTCTGTTTCAGCCACTGTCTCACACTTAAAAACTTTTTCATGTACCACAGTCGTTTGCATCAACATGTTTTGAAAAAACAAAATGAAAATCTGCTTCACTGATTTCCTTAATTAAAGTATGTCCACCCCAAGGCTTGGATGATTATGCAAATCAGCATTGTATTTTTTATTATTTATTTGGGTTGGGCAGCATGTAAAATATTTATTTAATAGTTTGTGATTAAACTTATTAGAAATCCTGACATTATTTCAAGAAAAACCTAATACTTAAATTTTTGTAAGCTTCTGGCTGTGCGAACAAAGCCAAATACTTTTAAGACTATGAAAAGCTTTGCTTTTTCATTTTTCACAAGTTTTCCTCTGTGAATCAACAAGAAATTAGCAGAGATGCAATGATGGTGGCACAACACTTGAGCTAGTGATTAAGTCCCAGATTAGTCTGTGCAGACATAGTAAAAAAGTTGGTGGGGGAAAAAAAAAATATATATATCAACATCCTTTTAATCTACTTAAATCTACATTCGGATTAAGTTCTAGAGAATGACTCAGCTCAGCATATGATCAGATTGTTGTCATAGTTGTCGTGATTTTTCTCACAGACTCAATGTGAAGAATAGATCTTTTCTCATGTTTGCATTTTTGACATAATTGATGATTTATCACAGTGAACGCTTTGGCACGAAGCATTACTGACTGATCTTTACAAACAATGCTCACATGCTTTGTCATAAATGCTGCATGTTCTTAGGTTGTACAATGCAGAGGGAAAAAAATGAGAATCATACCAACAAACAAACTCCTTGGGAAAAAAAACATTACGTGTATTTCATCTGCCATGTGCCATCAAAGTTGCACAGCACAGTTAGGAATGGTTCACACTTTCAAGACTTCCTCACTTTTTAACTGTTGTCTTTGTGCTTCAGTTAAGGTGCTAGCTGTCTTTGTAAAATGCATGAGTGTTGATCTGTGTCTCAAACGATGCCTCATTTTTTTTCTTCTGTAACTGAACTGGATGCAAAGTACGATAAAAATTACTTGAAGGGGAAAAAAGTTTCAGAAATACTTGGGCACTAGAGGACCTGCTCTCTGTTATCTCAGTAGCTGAGCCATTGAATTGTTCATCAGATTCTTCATCTCTGTTGCAAGTTTTTGACTTTGACTTAGCCTTCTCATGCAGGTTTCAATATCAGCTACTGTCTTTAATACCAGTGACATTTTGAATGCACTTACTCTTACCAAGACATTGCATCTGATCTAATTATCTCTTGTGGCTGCTTGAAGTGAAATGGGGAGCCGCTGACAGTTTTACAGTATAAAGAAATGTGAAGGCAGCTCCATCTATAGATGTTTTGTGAAATTATGCCCAGGACTCCTCCACCAGCCTCAGATGTAGATTTTTGCAAAATGCAAAATATCACATTAGTTGTAAGCTGAATTCTGAATGCACCATCTTGGCTTGACCAGGGAGAGTATTCAACTGTCAGCAGCATCCATTAGAGCTACATTAAGTTAATATGTTACTCCCAAGACAGTTGCAATGAATAACAAGTCATTTACTGTGCCACAATGTGCTGGAGGAATATAAACAGCGGAATGTGTTCATTCTTCAGTTGTAACATAAATATGGAACTAATTGTACAGGAGAAAGGTCGGTCGAAGATGAAAGGAAAAAAAAAAAAAAAACAACTGCTGCTTTAGTTTCCTTCCTCTTCATCATGTACATTTTTTTCTTCTGAAGCTTTACTGTGACTATCCTGTCTAATCCTTAACATTAATCTGGCCTTTATGTTTTAATTGCCTTCATCATCACAGCTACCTAATTTTTCTTCATATCTTCATCACATTAGCCATAAACATCATGGTCATATTTCTCGTAATAAACATGATAACATCAGCATCAGTGGAAACATCCTAATCATAATATTAATGTTTCCATTTGTCTGCTATCATTACGATTATTGGTAGTCATCCTATTCTACCTCGTTCTATATCATCATTATGACTATAACCCTTTTTATCATCATCATGAACATTATCATCTTCTTCCTCTTCTTCCACTATATCACAAACTGGTCCTCTGACTACATGCCATTAGTGTAAATTTAATGTAATAACGACCCCCATTCGCCCCCCAAAATTGCTGACTTTCAGTGTCAGTTTGATACTACTAGTTTCTCTTTCCTCCTTCATGAGGCAGTCAGTGTACCTGCAGGGATTCTCTTGCCCCTCAAAAAAACAAAAAACAGTGTTGCTTCAGACCAAACCTGGCTCTGGACCCACTGTGAGTGACAGACTCCTCTGACCTTAGTTGAGCTTGATAGATTTTTGAACTAAATACAAGTCATCTAAGGTGATGACAGGAATGTATGACAAATGAGCATGCGTTTGGTGAGCCAGAGCTCCAGTGGGACTGGCCTTGAGCATATATCAATGCATCACAAACTCAGATGGATGGACTGCAGGCCTCTGTCAGTTTTATCACTTAACTACTTGTCCCTGGGTTAATAAATAAAGATTCCTGACTGATGGCTCCAACTTTACGTTGATGGCCGCCACTGCCATAACGTAGCCTTGACTTCATCAGGGCACATTTATGGCTCTCCTTCTCTGAACACACATTTTCCTAAGTGACACTAAAGAAGAAATACGAGGGGGGCTTTCCCCCTCAGCTTTCCCCTCATTTTCCTCATCTTCACAGTCACAAACTCGAGTGTCTCATGAATCATAAATGACGGTGGGATTTTGCAGGGAAATGCATGACACATCCAGGCTAATTAGATTATAGTCGCATGTTTATCTTCCTCTCAAGACAGGAAGACATTTTGATATTCTGCCTGAAATTAGCAAAGAAATTCTATCAAACTCTTCATCACCACCATTGGCAAAGTTTTGCTCTCACCAAATGTAAATTACAAATGATGTGACGTCAAATAAGGTAATGATAGCCAGGATTTTTAACTGAGGAATTATTTATTCATTGAGTTAGAGTTTCGAGTGCAAACAAGACAAATTGGGTATCTGCAGTGTTGCCCACTTTGTTGATTTGTAGGTTTATTTTCAAAGACTAATACTGGTACATAACCAGCTGTCCATGTACGGATGCCAATTTTTCAGGTGCACTTTCATAATGTGAATCTTTTATTGTAAAGCAGTCGTACAGGAGCAGGGTAATGAGAGGAGTAGAGGGAGAAGGTGTCAGTAATTGCTGAGGAAATCTGAATGAAATGTAAACATGTGAAATGGCAGCAATCAGTAATAAGACAATGAGCTGAATTCAGGAAAAAAAAGAAAGAACTGGAGGGTTTCTGTCCACTAAAACGCTTCACATATTAAACTATTGGAGGATCTGAGTTTGTATAGACACGTAATGCAGTCAATTTTGCATGACACAGGGGATCAAAGTAAGGCGTAAATTGACATTCAAGCAATGCTTGAACAGAGGGAGTTGGTGGGAACGTTCTGGGAAATCTCAGTCAAAATTCAGCCATTTCAGGCCCATAGTGTGAGATGGCACTATTAACCTACAATACAATGCATGTGCACAAAGCAACATCAAAACACAATTTGCAGCAGTCTCCAGTTGTCTGAACACGATTGGAGCAATTGACTGTGCACCTATTTTAATAAGGGCTTCTGTAAAAAGGTTCTTCTGGATGAGGGCTTAGTGCACAGAAATGGCAACCCAAATAATTTCCATTAAAATGTTTATTCTTTATCTTGCAAGAGATTTTCTTCCAAACACCTCAAAAAAAAAAAAAAAAAAACAACAACAAAACAACACTTCAAAAACAGAAAATGAAGATTACCCAAACTTGCATTCTTAATTCTGAAGCAAACAGTAGTTGATCTGCTGCCTGTTTGACTGCATTTAGGGCATAGCTCACAAGAGCACGGTGTCAAACCTCACGTCCACTCCTCCATAGCTCCAGGCAGACTGACTCAAATAGCCTTCACCTGTCCGCTCCTTATTGGGCCAAACCAACTGCCTATAGGACAGGTCATATCTACAACCTCAACTTGAACTCAAGTGAACTGAAACTAAGAAAACATTTCAAAAACCTATTCACCAAATAACATTCATCAACAAGGCGAGTATAAATTAAGTTTTAACCAATTAAGTCTTTGTATAAATGATGTTACATGTTTACCGATAAGTAGTATGAGCAGTGACATCACTCCACCTATAAATGAAGCGTTGAACACCTGAGACACTCCTTAGTCAGTCTGTGTGTTAGCAATAATGTGCTTCTGTTGAATTAATAGATGTATGTTTGAAACAAACTATTTCATGTGTCATTTGGATTTAACCTGAAGTGGGTATAACATTTTACGATGGCAAGATGTAATTTCACACTCCCCGATTACCACTTAGCATGCATTGTAGCAAAGAGTTTCTTTGGACCACAGAACAGAAGAAACATGAGTAAACATGCATGAATGTACGCTGAACGGAAATAGAAATGAACACGAGTTTAACTGAATATAATGTGGGCAGTTGTAACTTTCGTGGGGAACGCAGGCCCTGTCTTCACCACAGCTTCTCAAGAGAATAAATATTATGTATCATCATTTGTGAAAAGAAAAAACACTGTCATTCTGTCAGTGCTCATATAATCTGTGATGCACAATTTACTCTCTCAAACACTGCGGCTAAATGGCGAGGATCTATCCGTGATTGATTTATAGTCTCAAAGCTGCATTTGCAGTAAACTGGAGGCTGGAGCAGTGAGGGGAGAGATGGCTTGGCAGTAAGATTTGTGACGGTGGAAGTGTGCCTCGCTGTTGAAATTTGACACATTAATTTTAAGATGTGCTTCTTTTCATAGGGGATAGTGGACACCTCATACAATCCTGGCCATTGACCCACGTTGTGAATGCATGGACAGCACAACAGCATAGCCGTCAAGTATAGCGGTTATCCACAAATCTACGGAAGAAATGACCTCACGCACGCTTGATAAAACCTGGGGTTACTGGTCCTCTTCCCACTGCCTTCAAGTTTAATTTGTGTGTCATGCACTTTTTGTCTCCCTTTTATAACAACAGTCCTCTGCCAAGAACTCACAGTGTGGATTGTCTCTGTGACCTTTTGTCACTGTGTTTTTTTTTTTCGTTTTTCGCCTGTTTTCCCCAGGTCCCAGAGCTAAGATGAGCAAATAACACGCATATCTATTTTCCTGTTTCTCTAACAGCAGCTTCAATTGTGTTTCTTCTTTGTGACATTTTTCTGTATCACTTCTGATAATTTATGGAGCAGCCAGCCCTTTTGTATCCAAACACATGGATGAAGGGTGTGTCTTCATCCAGCCATTCGTGCCTAATTGTGAGAGGGGAAATGACACTTGTGCATGAGCATCCAATTTCTCACCAACGGGGACTTTTAAAACAGACAATAAAAACGAAGATTATTAAAATAAAGGCAGGGTTTCCGAGTCTTATGAAGAAGAATAGGTATGCACACTTCTGGTTTTATGAATACATATGGACAATAACAATAATAATAGTAATATTACTAATAATACACCAAGTTACACTTGTGAAACTTTGCAGTAACATGACAATATGCTTTTACGCAACAGCTTTCAGGTTCTGTATAGGTCTGAAAAACAGACACCCCCACACCGACGACCTGAGAGACGACAATGCTGCTCTCTCGAAAAGCAACATCCTCGTGACTCTTCATTTCAGCTTAGCTCTCTCCTCAAAGACTGGGAAGTCATTTATCTGAACTCAGCATGTGCACACAAGCAAATTCTCCAGGACTATAAGCATTATGCACACACACTCTGCTTCATATCATTCTCACACATGGCTATTTACTTCTTATCTTAAGATGAGGACACGCCCACACACAAGTGCATTAAGATTCAGATGTGTGTATTTGCACACACTCTGAGACACACGCACATACAGGTTAGAGCAGCAGCAGCACTATCAGTCATTGAGCTGTGATTAGAAAACACACTTCACTGACTCCAAGTCAGCAGAGAGAAGAGATAAAAATGCCTTGGGGAGACACTGGAGACTGGAGAGACAGTGAGAGAGGGAATTTAACATCATGCACTTTCTTTGTGTCTACAGCATGTTATATATCTGCCAGACACGGCATCCTGGAAGTACACTCTGTGCTCATCAGTAGGTCTCTCTGTATGTTAGCCATGACATGCACTCCTGCCTATTAGCTCCACTGAGCACGTCAAGTTTTTTCACCCCAGTCTGTTTATTTGACAGCAGGATCACACAATGATTACTGAACCGTTTTCCACCAAACTTGGTGGGGGGATGCTGCATGGGCAAGGGAGACATCCAGATCTGGATCACTGGCTATGAATTTTAAGTTTGTTTTTTTTGTTTTTTTTATTCTCTGAAATTACGTATATATCGTTGAACACCAGCATTGATGGAGGTGTATTCTTTGCAGGTTTATAATTCATTCGAAGGACCTTTTGTACAATACCCCCTCAGGATAAAAAAATACATAAATAAAAAGCATAGCAAAAAGTAAAAGAGCGGATTTCAGATACATGTAATATTCACTATAAAATGCATCGTATAAACCCTCTGACAGAGAGCTAAATGGTGAACTCTGCAGTTGTTATTGGTAAATCAAATAATCAATGAGATGTCCATGAATCTTGTTCACCTCCCAGTATAACCCTGCAGCCAAAGCCCAGGGGAAAAAAACCCATCTGCCTGGTTGTGGGGGCATTTAAATATTTTCATTAATGAATAAAACATAACATAAATATGTTTTAGGGAAGATCGTGGGACAAAATCGGTAATAATAAGCAAGTGCAATAGTTGACTTGTGGACTTGGAAGTTTTGCCCTCATTAAAAGTCTGAAAAAGCCTGGTCTGTAGGCAAGCCACTGCGCTCTTTCCATAATAGATGCTGCATTTACCTCAGTGCTCTAATGAGACATCAGCCACATCAGCTCCATCTCCTCCCTCCACCTGCTCTGCTCAGAGCTGCTCCTGGATTTCTTGCTCAGTCCTGTGTTGCTCTCTATGCTGAGTTTCTCCACAGCCAAAACTTCATTAAACTGCATTTCTATGCAGCATATCATCTGCTCCGTGGGCTTGGTCATCTCACACGAACCCCACCGCTAAACTGAAAGTGAGCTCATTGTCACAATGCAGAACCATCTAAGAGCCGTTAAAGGTGTTGAGTTGTTCTGCTTTTTTTTTTTTTGTGTGTATGTGGGTGTGTGTGTGTGAGTATCAAGAGAAAATGGCAGTGTGCAGAGTGTAAGCAGCAAATGAAGACGCCAAACAACACAAATTAGTGTGGTATTTGCATGTGGGTAACTTTAGCTGAGAGGGATATATACAATTATAAATTCCAAACATTACAACACAATTACTATTTGAATGCATGTCCTGTAAATTATTGTACTGTACATTTCCAATCCACATTCAATTAGCTGCTTAGCTAGTGGACTCCCCTGTTCCTCAAGTGTTCAAAGCTCTGGCTTGACGGACAAATTCCCCACCTTTGGAAATCTCAGGGTGCTCCCACCCCCAAACCCTCCCCACATATGCAGTATTAATATTACATGGGGTTGCTTTATGATACATTGCCATCTCCTCAGATGCTTTTGTTGAATGTCTGCTTTAATTATCCACTGCTGGCATCTCATGTGATTCTTTCACTCATAGCCAAACTACCAGCCTTTTCAGTATAGTGTTTGCATATTTAGTAGAGTTATTATTACTTCTTATTACTGTTTTTGTGGTGGGTTCTCTAATGTACTCTCTTTAGAATATGTAGAGAGAGTAAACTAATTATGGTCCAGGAGTCCCTTAAAAAAACTGATGCTGCTGATTCCTGCATTTGAAATCTCCAGAGACTCAAACCACCCAATCAGGCACCAACAACCATGCCATAGTCAAAGTTGCTGACCCTGATCACAGTTGTTTGATGGGAACTTCCTGACCTGTATCACTGCTGCCACCTGATTGGTTAATTGGATAATGGCAAAGGTGTGGGCGTTCCTAATAAAGTAACCAACTAGGTGACGATTCCTTCACTGTCATAAGATCTACCAAAGGTTACCATTCTGCCACCCACCAAGCATCTTAATGGAAGTTCATTCATTCATCCATCTTTAACCGCTTATCCGTTTCTGGGTCGCTCACACTGGGTGAGGGTGGGGTACACCCTTCAGGTCACCAATCCATCACAGGGCTGACACACAGAGACAGACAGCGACCAACAACCACTCACGCTCACACCTACGGACAATTTAGAGTGGGAGGTGGGAGGAAACCCAAACAGGCACAGGGAGAACATGCAAAAGGCCCCAGGCCAGGAACCGAGCCCGCAACCTTCTTGTTATGGGGCTATTGTGTGAGAGCTTCTCTGTCAGAGGCTCTTTTCCAGCTCTCTCTCTTCAGGCTTTGTTTGGGATTCTTAAAAAAAACCTTGATGTTTACGGCAGAAATCTCAGCTGTCTGCACAAACGACTTGGCACCTCCAACTACGTCCAATTCTACCTCTAAATAAGATCACTGCCATTTCAATTCTGCACAGGGTCACTGAGACTGGCTGCAGAAACGGACACATCTGCCCTCCTGTGACATTTTTTACCTCCTTTGTTCATTCATGACAAATAGCTCAAGTTAGACCTTGCCTGCAGCACTGGCTCAGCACTAACACAAAGTCAGATAAAATCAGGATAGAGGTTCGGGCATCTGAGATTATTAAGTGGATGATGTACTGTATGTTTGCTCTTTTAAGGGGACAGAAAAGGTTTGAAGCAATACTTATTGATTTTAGAGAGACAGCAGCGTTTCCTTTTCTTTTGGTTAGGACTTCAGACTAAGTCAGAACCATATCCTCCAGGGAAAAGAAATCTATTTATTCGCCTTTATTTTACTCTTTCAAAGACCATAATGTCAGCGTGTCTCTCTCCAGCAGCTGTTGTCTGTCACAGGGAATATAAACCTGATGAAGTAATATCTTCTGTATATCTGTCCTTACTCTGAATCCCATGGTGGCGTTTTATTTTCTCAAATATTTAATTAATCTTATTTGCCCACAGAGGTTGATTTAAAGTTCAATTTAATAGAATCAGTCTCGATCGTGAAGATTTATCTTCTGACAACCACTTTGTCAGACTGTTGATATTACAACAGTTTCCAAAATACAGTGTCACGTGCCAGTGGACCCTACGTAAACAGTATATGATGCATGAATTTAAGAGACCCAAGCTGTTTGGGGATGTTGTTTTTTTCTTTTCTTTTTAAATTGCAGCTTAAATTATACCATCACAGTGGAAATGAATCACAATCATCCATCTGTAAAGTTTGTTATGCAGAAAAATTAGAGAAGAAATCACTTCAAACTGAAAAAGATTTTTTAAAATGAAAGAATCATATGCAAACAGCAGTAATGAAGTTAACAAAAATAAGGAGAAAAAAAAACTTGGTTCAAAGTTTTGCCTTTGAGCAGTCCCTCCACCTGCTTGTCATTTCTCTTCATGAAAATCACAGCAATATAAATTGTGACACTATGCAAAACAGCATCATATACCCTGTGCAGCTGAGCAGGTGGGGCTCTGAGTGCCTTGCTCAGGGGCAACAGTTGAATACACTTGGAATAGAGGAACGTGTTTTTCATCAGGCTTTCACGCCAGCATGTGTTGAAAATAAATCAGTGATAGGTTATTGTTGAGCATGTTTCCTAAAGATGATGCCATTGAAAAAGCATCATTTGCATCAGTCTTAACAACATGCTCAAACTAAAGGGAATTAACTAAGCATGTTCATAAATACCTGCTTAGGCTCGGGAACTTTACTCTTTTACTTTTTCCTGCTGCACACATGCTACCCTTTAAAAAAACACTTTAAATTAATGTTCACTGAGCAGTGGTAGCTTCACAATTCAGCATTAGATCGCTGCTGTAACCAAGAATAAAAATCGCAGAGCACTCACCTCCTCTTGTTACTCCATATGAGCTGAGTATGATCAAGGCGACCTGTGTTATAATTTCCAGGACTTTTTTACTCCAGAGATCCATGATGAAGTGGAAGGATGCTACAGAAAAGCCCATCAAGTGAAGGAGGGAGACAGTGAGCCTCTCCTCTCCTCTCTACACCCCACCGCCTCTTCCACTCTCTCACTCTCCAGATCCCTGATGAATTTTGCACTTATGGGTCCGCAGCACTCGGTAGCATCCGCCTGGGCCACAGCGCTGACAGCAGAGGCAAGGGGTTGCTTTCTGTTTGCCTGCACTCTGCAGAGTGAGGGGATAGACGAGGGAGATGGAGAAAGACATGGGTGGGGGGTGGAGGGGTGAGAGCAAGAGGGAGGGAGATAGGCAGAGCAAGAGAGAGACGGGGGGGGAGGGAGGGGGCTTTCACTTCTTTCACAGCTGAAGTGAAAGGTACTTTAGTCATTAAAGGACTTGATCCTTCTGCAGAAAACCCACTGCAGGCTACACTCTCCTGCCCCAGCGATGTTTGAGAAAGAGTCATCTCAGGTCCCATTAGGCTGCAGGCTGCAGGCTGCTGCTGCTCACGGTCTATTTGTTATCATGTAATCCAGCAATTCGGGTCTGGTGGTCACAGAAAAGATCCCCAGAACACCGGCTTAGTCATAACAAATCAATGGAGAGTAGCCCATAGAGTGGGGATAGAGGAATTAAAATCACTGTTCAAAATCTAATTATAGATTTATTCTCTGTAATGTTGCCTATTCACATCTTTTGCGTTTCATGGACACAGGGGTGTTCTGGAGCCAATCCCAGCTCACACTGGGAGAGGGCAGGGTACACCCTGAACATGTCACCAGTCCATCACAGGGCCAACACACAGAGACAGACAGAGACCTACAACCACTCACACTCACACTCAGACCTACGGACAATTTAGAGTCACCAGTTAACCCACACAAAATCGAGGAGAACATGCAAACTCCACACAGAAAGGACCCAGGCCAAGAACCAAACCATGGCTATCTTGTTGTGGGGCAACAGAGCTAACCACTATGCTGCTGTGCTGCCAACTTTAGAACAAAATTCATTAATTTCTACAAAGAATTCTAATAAATGTAGTAAAACTGGCAAAGTTTCATTCTTATTTATTCAACTGGTTTTCAACAGCAGTAAAAACCATAATAAATCATTGTGGCAGTGATGGAAAATCTAAAGCAGAGACAAAAACCACAGTGCAAAAAAAATAATACTCAGTTATCAACATCCAAATATTTAGATTTACAAAAACCATCCAGATAAATTGCAGACAAAATTGTTTTCGAACAACTTTGCAGCTGACCTGAATTCAGAGCAAGAGATTTGAACTTAATTTCCATGGCATGTCCCAATGCAGCTCATTTCAGGCATTAAGGCTAAAGTGCCAGGACCAGTCAGTAATGTTGTCTGCCGTCAAGTTTTACTTAGGTTGTCGTTTTGTCTTGGCACTTCCTGTTTTAATTTGAAGTCCGGATCTGTGTGACACCATCCCTGCCCTAAAGTGTTTTACTTGTGTCTGGTTATCCCCTTCCTTTCTAGTGTATTACCTGATTCTGTTCCTCTTTTTCAGTATCTCTGCATGGGGTTGACCATTTATGCCATAAATGGACTTGATTAAACTTTACCCTTGTGTTGCTCTGCCCTTTGTGGCCCTGGTTCTTGGTGGTCGGGACACACCCTGGAATTATTTAAAAAACATTAAAGTACACTCTCGTGTCTGAAATCTCTTTCAGAGATGCAGGGGGGTTTCAAGGTCTCTGGAGAAAGCCGGCTCGGTCATGAATCTCAACCCTTTTTCTGCTGAAATTTTCACATTTAAATTCAAGGAACTTCATTGCCAGAGAGAGAAATCAAAAGCCTTTAGTATTGCAGTCTGACACAGACACATTTCAGCTAACCTATGTCACCATCTTTTATGGTCTGATCTATAAATATTCCATTGTGAAGACAGATGAGATATTTGTATTAAATAGGTGTTACAACACCTGAGTATTGATCTCTATGACACCTGCTGTTCCACCTACCTCTTCATGTATTTTTCGCCTTCCGTGTATCTATCTTTAAAGCCATTATCCCCAGTATTGATTAATCAGCTGTTTTTTTTGTGTGTGTGTGTTTTGTTTTGGTTGTTTTTTTTTTTTTTCGGTCTGTGAATTTGTTTGTTGATAACATATCAAATGGTGATAAAATAAAAATTTTAAGTCTAAGGGGATGTGCTGAAAGTTTAGTTAAGTTTAAAACTATAATAATGAATAGTTTAATATTACGATATTTGTCTTTTTGTTAAAAAAAAAAACTTTTAAACAAAAATTTGGTGATCAGAAATAGTTTCTCTTTATCTTTCTGCTGGTAAACTGATGAATCTTCTTTGGAATTAAGTACCTTGATAAAAGCGCTCAGTGTTTCTTTTAGGCTTGTGGAGCTTTTCTTCTTTCGCCTTTTTTTTTTTTTTTAAACAGCTTTTATTTATAAAGACACTGTGGCAAAAAAGATTTTGGTGGCATAACTATATTCAGGTTTTGATAAGCCTTTTTTGGTACAAATATTTTTGCAAATGTATGGAATGTAAATGTTATATTTGTCTTATTTAAAAAAAAGAAATAAATGAGTAACTTAAGTTACTTAAGTTCATTGCAATTAATGCTATTTTAATTTATATTATACAAATGTTTTTGTGTGTGTATGTGTGAAAGGTCTGACACAGTCATTTACAAGTCACCACACAATGGAAAGCTGAGAGAAATATTTTTTCTGTCTGAATTGGGTTTTCACACTTGCTGGGTAAATGTCTCAACCCTTTTGAGTGAAAGAAGGAAACTGTCTCTTTATCAGCATTATCACAGTAATATTACTATTCCTGGTGCATGTGACTGTGTGTGTTTTATCTGGCACGATGACTCGCTGTACAGCTACATGGTGATGTTAGACGGGCTTTTCAAAGGCAGAGATGCAGATGGCATGTGAATGAGGGAGGCTTGTGTATGGGGAGAGAGCAGAGATACTGATACTAATCCTGCCTGCAGTCCTACTGGCTCTGAACTTTATGTTCTAAAACATTTAAGAGCGTGAGTGTCAGAGAAGTAGAAAGGAAAATGTATCTGTTTTGCATGTGTTTGTCTGGAAGATGGAAAAAAGATAGCGGAAAAAGAGAACACTTTTTCTCTAACGCTTACTGTATTTTTATCATGTTTTTCATTTATGAGTTTGGTATCTACACTTGGAGGGTTTGCTAACATTTCAAAAAAGGCTTCTCAATAACCTTTGTTGAAGTGATAATAGTTGATTAATACTGCAGATGAATGCCCAGGTTGCCAGTGAACATGTGCCTGAGCAACATTCACTCAGCATTTGCAAATAATTCTGTTTCATCAACTGATTAACAGTCTAAATATGGATGTGGCACTGAAGCTATCCATTCGGCTTATTAAATTTCAGTGTGGCATTAGATATGATTTTTATTTTCAACCACTTATCCATCAGGTTTGCGTTGCTGAAGCCAATCCCAGCTGGTATCTCTGGGGTCACCCTGGACAGGTCACCATTCTATCGCTGTGCCGACATGTAGAGAAACAGAGATTTCAAAAAAATAAATAAAAAAATAAAGATCACTCACACTCAGACCTACGGGCACTTCAGAATCACCAATTAATCTAAACATGCATGTCTTTGAATGGTGGGAGGAAACCCACGCAGGCACATACAGAATATGCAGACTCCACACAGAAAGGCCTCAGGGGATATCGAACCCTAAGGTGAACAATGCTACACAACACGTCGCTGCCCATTCTGCATGATTGTGACTAACATGGTAACTATAGTAACCTAAAATTTTCACTATTATCTAAATATTTTTATGATGCTACAGAGATCATGAAATTTGGTGACTCATGTCATTCTGATCTAGTCTGATCTTCTTGTGAGGCCAGAATTTAACATTGTGTGACGTTAATTTATATTCTGTTGAAACCACACTGTGCTAGTGTGGTTGTAATGTCTGCAAACATAAAACTGTCTTCTGGAGGCTGTTGCACAGATAATCAGTCCTCATCAATATCTGTGATAAGTTTAAAGTTTTCTTGCGGTTTTTCGATAAAAACTGAATCATTCTTATAGAAGAGCAGCCAACTGCACAGTGACCAATTTGTGTTGCTTCTTTTAAATATTAATCCAATCACAACTTCTTGACAAAGTCACAGCAAATTTCATCTTTGCTACGATTTCCTTCACAGAGACTCCGTACTCAGGTAATAAACATTAAGGCATGGATATTTTATGTAATATTTTAATACTAGCTCTGCTCCATCAATAGAATTTTATTGTTAACACCTGGTTTCGGTTCACTCCATTCATTTTCAGTTAGACTGTTGACAACCAAACAGCTGATGAATTCATTTGGTAGAAACGACTTGACTTTGCGTTGGCGGTTTTTTTTTTTTTTTTTTGACTTTGTCACTTTGCTTTGCAGCTGTATTTGAGCCCGTCAGCAGCCTCCTGCCAGGCACCATTTTGTATAACTCATTTTTATTTTGCATACCAAATTAGGACCGGCCAATGACTGATGCACTCCCACTCTGCTTTATATTCACAACACCTGCTGCAGGCTGTGTGAGGCTTTTGCTTTGGCCAGAAAACTGGTCAGCCAAAATAGAAAAGACTCTTAGTTGTTGAAGAGATGAACTGGGATGTTTTCAACTTGTTAAAAGGCAGGTGAAGCAAATATGGACAATTTGTTCTTTCTCTGTCCTAAATGTGAAAGCATCTTGAGGAGGATGAAGGATAGAATACATTTTGGTCAATTTTTTATTGGAAGTAAAATTGATCCTGTTGTCAGTTTTCAATTTAGTCCACAAAGACATGAATGGCATGTCAAAGTCATTCCTTCAATGTCTTGAGAGTAACTGAAGGTCAGATTTTACAATTTTCATTAACACTATAAAAACTTAACCGGCTTCAGGCGAGCACAGTAAAAATTTTAAACCTGCCACTGTGGGCCATCTGAAAGAGGTGACACATGTGATCCAACCTCTTAAATAGCAAAAATGAAAGTTAATATAGCCATATGCATTAGTGTAATGTGCTAAAGTCACCAAAAGGGAAGGAGTGAATGCCCAAAATTCATTGGAACTATTTGCTTTTAAAAGAGCTTGTAAAACAGGTCTCCAATATGAAAATGGTGTACCTGTAGATGAAAGGTTTTGAGCTTACTCAATTACATTTTTTGAGACAAAGGTGATTGTCCCTTAATTTAACAACTTGTAAGAGCACAACAGCTGTTTTGGGGAATATCTGACTCTTTCATTAAAAGTCAAAATGAGTGAAGAAAAAGGAGGCAAACCAGCATCAAGCTCTGTGCGAGAAACATTCACTGAGCCTGAAATATATAATCTTAGTCTGAAAAATTAATCATTAGATGAGTCCAATTTCAAATGGGCCAGTTTTCACAGAAGTCGTCAACTCTCTCAAGTTTTGTTTTGTGGTTTGTTTGGGTTTTGTTTTTTTTTCCCACGACTACAACAGCTCTGATTAACACCTTCTGGCTGGTTGCCTTTCCATGGTAACAGCAGCTGGAGCTCATGGGTACTGATAAGGATCCTGAACAAAAATAGAAATGTAAAGCTTTTGTTTTCACTCACAATTTGGTTGCAGTAAGAATAATAGACTTCATAATGGCTTTTTCTACAGTAAACCAAAATCTTTTTCTTAAATGTTGGTAATCATCATCTGAGTGACAGGTGGTGTCATATCAAGATGCTGATTACACAGCTTGCTTTTCACTACAACTGACTGTTGCACAGCTGTCATTGGAGTTGGTCATAGTAAAAGGCCACTTCAGGATGAAGAGTTTCATTTTGAAAAAAGACATTTATTCAGCTGTACTATGGATTTAGTGCAAAATGTAGTCTTCTGTGGGCTCTGATGAGGATATAAAGTTGTTCTGTACATTAACTGTTGCTGCAGTTCTGTCTTCCATGTCGTGTGATCAGTCACATCAAGAGTGGAAAGAAGTCTCTCAATCCAATCACTGATTAAAATACAGTTCAAGATAAACAGATGCAAGTACAAAAAAAAAAAAAAAC
This sequence comes from Echeneis naucrates, assembly GCF_900963305.1. NCBI lineage: Eukaryota > Metazoa > Chordata > Actinopteri > Carangiformes > Echeneidae > Echeneis > Echeneis naucrates. Next base: position 16,279,614 of record NC_042525.1, on the reverse strand, counting down.
TTATATTTTTCTTCAAGATATTGAAGAAAAACAACCCTTGAACCTGATGCCAAATACATGACTACTTGCAAAACATAAAACAAAAATCTACATAATCAGTATGTCATCCAAGGGACTGGTATTTTTATGTTATCTATGTCATAACAGAATGACAGAAAACTGAACTGAGTTTCTGGGCAATTTGATTTCCTGTTTGGGAAATAAATGAAAATTTGAATTTGAGGCTTTGCGTTTCTTTCATTTTCCCTTTTGTATTTTTATGATACTATATGGATATATATGACATGTTTTTGAACATTTCTTGGTCAACTTCCTTTGAAAGGAAGGCAAATGGTTTGCTAGTGCTTAGGCCTTCACCTTGAAATGAATAAGAGATTATCCTGCAACATGTAGAATGCCTTGTTTATGAGAGGTAAAGGCTTGCTTTGTTTATACAGTACGGCCGCCTGAAGCATTACCCTCCCAGAAAACTGCCTCCTCATGCAGACTCCTATTTTTTTTCCAATTAATTGTACAGTCTACACCCTGAAGGATATGACAAACAGCAGAGCTTGTGCTTTCTGTGCGCCCTTTTGCCTTGTGCTGCTCATTTCACATAAGTAGCTTTGTATCCATTATCAACGCCATTTTGTTTGTTTGTTTTTTTTTATATTGACCCCAAGAAGTGTTTTGTCTTTTTTGTACAGCCACCCTCCATACAATTACCTCGAATACAATCTCAACAGTAAAAATGTGAAGAAACATCGATGAAAAGGAGGGATTGTGACTCTCGTGACCTACGTTTTGAAAATCCATCAACGAAAACGCTCCACATGATTAATGCAGTGTATTGCAGGAGATTGTATGCATTGAAGTGTTGGGGGTTCAGTTTCTCCTGAATAGGGGAATAGCATCATACAACAGCGCAGGCAGCAGCCGTGCTGGCTAAAATAGTTCAAAACACACACACAAAAAAACAACAATGGAGCAATGGATGGATTTCTAACCAATAAGAGTTCTCTGAAGATATGAACTGTGGCTGTGCTGCATTCAACTCTTCATTGGAATCTCTGTAACTTTCAAACACGAACAGATTTCCTCTCAGTTGAACTGATGAGACTCAATACTTCATCTGTCAAAGTTTCCAAACTGGATAACTCTGTTCTATAAGATTTTTAACCTCTATTTTATGACAAAGCACCAAAGAGATTTTTATATCTGTTGCTGTGTTTATTACATTTTCATTTGCTTTTCACCTAAATGTTTTCACTCTTGTATGATTTTATTTTATTTGCTATTTGCACGAAAAGGTCCCTTCAGTCTGATAACAGAGTAAAAGTTAACTGCTTACAGGAAAAGTGATTTAATGTGGTCTGGTGTTTACATGTACCAGTGCATTTAATCACAGACGCCATCTTATCCCCTCACTCCGTGGTTGATCAGCTGCAGCGTTTCAGCTACCTCTAGGCCTGAAATTCACCAGGTCACCAGTCCATCACAGGGCCAACACACAGAGACAGACAGAGACAGACAGAGACCAACACTCACCACTCACGCTCACACTCAGACCTACGGACAATTTAGAGTCACCAGTTAACCCAAACATGATGTATTTGGACAGTGGGAGGAAACCCACACAGGCACAGGGAAAACATACAAACTCCACACAGAAAGGCCCCAAGCCTGGGAACTGAAACCACAACCTTCTTGTTGTGGGGTAACAACACTTACCACTATGCTGCCATGGTGCCTGAGTCATATTCTTGTTATGGAAATAAAGGATGGTATCATCTCTACTAAAATGTTAAAGTTCATGATGGCTGGCTGTTAATGGGTTGTACAATGTCTTAGTTTAAATTTCTAATTTAAATTTCAAATTTTAATATGTCATTTGAAATAGATTCTCACAAATGGCCTAAAAATTACACAAAACTTTTTTTCATTAACCACAACAACTTAAGTGGTATGCAACAAATACAATCTCATCAGACGTCTTTCATATAATTTAGTTTTACTGTTTTGACAAGGAGCCAATCAAAAGGTAGAGTCCATATTGCAGTTGAGATGAAAATTATGACATTAAACAACGTAAAGTATACGTGGATGCTGGAAAACTATTAACTGCCATACAAACAGCAACTTGCCTAACTGACTGCATGACTAGCTAAATGGCTCCTGTTCTGTCTGACTGCCTGGCTTGCTGACTGACTGCTCTCACATTTCCCTCCAGACACATGAGAGCTGATTTCTTCTTGGTGGCTTTGACCTGAGTGGGCAGCAGGGTGAATGAATGTGTGTCCTTTGGTGTTCTGGGAGCACTTAGGCTTAGTGTGCCTTTTGTGTGTGTGTGTTTGTGTGTGTGTGTGTGGTTCTGCTGTAGGATATTGACAGGGTTGTGGAGCGTGATATTAGGTGCAGGTCTTTTCAGCAGGGTGCTTCAGAGTCTTAACGATCTCGCAGCATCACAGACCCGCCAGTGGTTACTGACAGGAGTCACTCAGCCGGAAGAAAATGCGGCTTTGGGCTTTGACTCTATAGCTAGATAAGGAGGGTTGGGGGGGGTCACAGGGTAAACCTGCTGTGGGAACAAAGATTACTGAACAATGGGGGGAATATGGATAGATACACACACAACTCAGTGTGCCTTATTGTTAAATAATGAAATGAGATGGGGCAGCCTGCCTAAAGTAAGAGGTTTAAGTCAAGTGAGAAGTAGCTTTGGCTCATGAGACAGACCGGGTCATCCACTAACAGGAAAGTTGGCAGCTTGATTCTCAGCTCCTCCAAGCCATATGGTGAAGAGCCCTGCTGTCAGTGTGTGCGTGCTTGAAAAAGTGATGTGTACAGAACAAGTGCTGTATGAATGTGACCTGTTGTGTAAACCTCTGAGTTTATGTAGCTAGATGTGGGTCTTATAGCCAAAGATGCTGCAGACATTTTGTAGCTAGTGAAAGTAGAAAATGGAGCCAAGATACATCAAACATGATATAACTGCATAAAACACCAACTTATTACATAAGCTTACAAAAATGTATAGACAATTATTTTTTCATTTAAAAAGAGATATTTAAGGTTACATTTTTGGTTGGTTGCATGTTGATGCATTTACTGTACATATTGTGGGAACTTGTTGATGCTTTAGTTTTCTTCAGTTCAAGCCGGAACGGAATGTTAAACCATGTGAGAGTGCAGTTACTTTTGCTTTTAACATCTTATTTGTAATTGCAAATATTAAAAATATGCAGACAAAATGTCTCAATTCATCTTTGGTGTAGATGGGATTGATTTACTTTGCATTTAAAATTTAAAACAGTTGTAAGGTCTGCTCCTTCACTGATGGAAAGCCAGGGCACCTTCATCAGCAAAGACAACACACACTCATATTTAGAAAATGATTTTTCTTTTCCAGTTATGTCTCAGTGCTCACTTGTCTCTGCTCCATTGTTGTTTATAAATGTCCAATATTGCAAAATACACAAACTAATGTTTTTCACAAACACAAAAGTATAGCCCCATGCTGCCTGACCAGTATCTTATTGAACAGCACTACATTTTCTCAGTAAATCAGTTATAGTGGTGACCTCTGACCCCTGTAGTGGGGTTATTCTTTGTGTAATCATTCTGGGAGTTCGACTCCACAGATTTGCCGCTTCATTCTCTGTTGTTGTCGGGTAGAATAGTACTATAAATACCCCACATCTTTCACCGTTATTCCATTTCTCTGAGAGTGCCGCATTCAATTTATAGAGGCAGTAGAGATCTCTCTGCGGTTGCTCTGCTGATTTCTCCATACAACATGCGTCTCTGCTGCCTGGCTCAGGACGACATCATCACAAACACAGGAATTTATAAGAGGCAGTGATAACCTCTGCTCGACAGCCCTCTCACTATCTATATCCCAGATAACGATTTCCTCTCTGTCTGTTTTGGTACTTTTCTGTCTCTGTTTCTTGGTCGTCTGGACATTGTTCTTTTCTATCACTGCCAACACAGTTTTCCTCTCCACCACTCTCCCGTTGACCAGAAAAACATTTATCTGGACAAAATAGCCTTCTTTCAGGAAAGTTACAACACTGCAGGTCTAATTTAGCCCTTATTCACAAATTTGGGATGTTTAGCTGTATTTTAACCTTAACATTATTTGTGATGGAGAGAAAAATAATACAAATTTGCAAGATACATGAAGTTAAATGACTGACTACATCTGCCCTTATATTCTTCTGTTAGGTTTCAAATAAGTCACAATTTGAAATTGATGATCCTGCATTTCACTTGCACAGAATCTTTTTTAAAAAGTGGGGATATGATTTTGTTGGGGCTTGTTTAGACAGTATGACTGTGCAGCCAATGCAATTCTGTAGCAGCACTAAAACACATGCACAACAATGTGGCTTATTTTAGAAATTTTAACTCCTAACTCCTTCAAGCTTCAGCTTTATGGATGAAAGAAGGAGAAAAGCAGCGAATCACTTTCTGCACGAGCTAGCATTTATGAGCAAAAATTGTGCGGTGAGACTTTTCACACCTCTCACACTCTTCTGATAATACACACATTTTTTGTTTAGAGCAAACCATCATAAGTGAAAATTCAAAATGAAGAGGACACATGGAATTTAAGATAAAAAAAAAAAATAAAAGACTACCTCATCAAATTGCTATAAAATGTTAATCCCATGTAAGATTTTTAAATCGATGTTCACTAGTACTTTTTAATATAAAGCACTAGGGACTCTGAATCCATCCACTTCACCCTATAAAGATTTGCTCATGTAATCACAACGCTGATATGCTTACTGCTGGTAAGCAGACAGAGTTTGGAGGTGACAAATTAATGGAGAGCCTAACAAGTGTACAGGATGGTAATGGAGCTCTTTTGTGCATCAGTGGCTTCAGGTTCACAGGGTTAATGAGGTATTACGGTGATGGCAAGTAAGGCTCTGCAGAGGGCTGAGAGCAACGTAGGAAGAGGAACGGAGTCAAAGAGCCAAAAAGAGAGAGAAGATGAGGAGAGGGGATGTGTGAAAGCGCAGGAAATAGGTAAGAATTACCTTTCTTTGCATTGCCACATTAAGAGTTCAAAGATGTGAACTTGTCAAGATACACTGATGCAGAATTTTTTTTCTCATTACTCTTCTGCTCTCCTCTTTCTTCTTCCTTCTGTTCATATCGCTGTCTCTACTATTTATTAAAAAGTATCTAGTATTCTCACAATTAGATTAATGGATCAGTTAAAACATCATACACTGTATACATGGTTTTTTTCTCTACCAGTGTAATTCAGACATTAATAGTTACACCACGTTCCACATTTTTATGCAAATTGGATTTAAGTGTCATAAGTATTTCATTTTCTGTTTTTCAATTAAACTCAGACACCTGTGATAGTTTGCTAGGTGAACCCAATTAAAGGAAAACTAGTTAAGGACGTTCCACATTATTAAGTAGGCCACACTTGCTGAAAAGCCTCAAGTAGTGCAATGCCTTAGACAAGGTATGAAAACATTAGCTATTTAACAAAAACTGAAGCCTGACCATCGTACTATGAAGAGATTTGTGGCTGATTCAGAGCACAGACGAGTTTGTGCATATAAAGGCATTTTGAGGCAGGTATCTGCCAGAATAATTCATTTGATTGAGAGACGCTTCTCAAATGCCATTACAAAGCGGAAAACAAGTTTTTGAAGCTGCTCGTGCCTCTTGAGTCCCGCAAACCTCAAGGTGTAGGATCCCCCACAGGCTTGCACTTCTAACCAATGCTCACAAGCAGAAATGTTTGCAGTGGGCCCAGAAATACATGAAGACTCATTTTCAAACAGTCTTGTTACCGATGAGTGCCGTGCAACATTGGATGGTCCAGATGGATGGAGAAGTGGATGGTTGGTGGATGGCCACCATGTCCCAGAACGGCTATGGCGTCAACAAGGAAGTGGCACAGTCATGTTTTGGGCCGGACTGAAGCTGTGAAAATGAACTCAGCAAAGTATATAGAGTTTCTCACCAACCACTTTCTTCCATGGTACAAAAAGAAGAACTGTGCCTTTCGTAGCAAAATCATCTTCATGCGTGACAATGCATCATCACAATCTGCAAAGAATACTTCTGTGTCAATGGCTGCTATGGGCATAAAAGGAGAGAAACTCATGGTTTGGCCCCCATTGTCTCCTGACCTCAAACCTACTGAGAACCTTTGGAGCGTCCTCAAGCAAAACACCTGAGGGTGGCAAGCAGTTCACATAAAAAAAAAAAAGCTACTCTGCGAGGCTATTCTGACATCCTGAAAAGAATTTCAAGCAGAAACTCTCTGAAAACTCACAAGTTTAATGGACCCAAGAATTGTGTAAGTTATATCAAAGAAGGGGTCCTATGTTAACATGTAACTTGGCCTGTTAAGATATTTTTCATTGAAGTAGCTTTTAATTTCAGTAAATATGGCCTCTTAATTCAACAAATGACCATTTTCAGACATATCAAATGTTTGGAAACTCTCTCATAATAATTTGGAACAGTGCATTTTGAGGCTTTTATTTTTGAAATACTGTTAATACTGTAAAGAAATACTGTTATAATTTGGAGATTACACTCTAATGAATGACTTAAAAATTATACTGTCATTTGCATCAACTATTTGGGAAAATCTGAGAAAAATATAATTAGCATAACAATTTGGAACACAGTGTAGATCTGTTGTAGCTCTGTTGTTAATAAACATCAGCAACACCCTCTAAGCCACTGATGAAGCTACGAATGAAGCTACACATGATTTGAGTATGTGAGACCTTCCAAAATGAAGGACGACAACAACAGGGAAAAATCATCATTTAAAAGTCCCTTTCTCATTTCTTTTATTGGTGTTAGCATGTGTCAAACTGAAATGCAACAAATGACAAATTTAAGCTGCTGGCTACATGGCCTGTGTTGAATGTAGTCCTTTCATTGGCCCATTGATTGTCACTAAATGGACAGGAAAGACCCAATTTGAGTTTGTTGATGTTTTCCATCAACTGTTTGGAGCCAAAATCATTTGTCTATTTCAAAGTATTTCAAGTGCATATTGGCTTTTGGGGGAACTGTTAAGAAACGGTAATAAAAACTGCACCACAAATTATATATATTTTTTTCTCAATTAATGTCTTGATGATATATGTGCAAAAGTTGTTGGCAGATGCGTATCCACACAATATCAGGCACTTGCCTGTACTTCAAAATTCACCATGGATTTAACTAAAAGCTACAAACTTCAGAAGAGTGACACTCATGAACTTTACTTCTTAGAAAGTCTTTGGCTGTTCATCTTCAGAATTCAGTGGATGTTACAAGGACCACAATCATGCCCTCACTTCCAATGACTCCTCTAATACCTATAAGCTAGTTATTACAAGTTTTCAATATATAAATAACTATTATATAGATAATATCCTGTAATTTGACTACATAATTAAGAGATTACTGCTTAATACTATTGAACTACCAATTAGAAGTTTGAGCAAAACTCCATGACCATATCCAATCACTTTTTCAATTTCAGCAGTTCAAATCCAGTGGTGTGTCAGTACCTGGTTAGTATATGGGCTATAAATCTTACACTCCAACATGGGGTGAAATGTTATTTGGTTGTGTACTGTATGTGTCAAGGGCTGACTTTGTTAGCTGTAAGTGTTGTAATCTCTCAAAATACACCACGCCAATAGGATTTATATTTCTATACAGTGTGGGTGTGTATATATATTTCTTAAAGCGTATTCCATTCAGTATGAAAGAATAGAGGACTGTTATCTTGCGTTCTGACCTTAATGGAATGAGGCGCTGGTGAAGTGACGACAAATCACAACCTTGCTCAGAAGTGTGTAACAAGGGGACAATATATGTATGCTAATCCTATGGAAAAACTGCATTTAAACTGAAGATAATTGAAGTAATAGGAATAATTGTCTGACAGCAGGTTGGTAATGTCTGTGACTGTACGGGCGTGCAAGTGTATGGATGTGAAGCACAAATCACATTGGGACTAATTTATAGATTTGTGACCACTGCTTATTTCCTTAAACTGAAACTCTGAATCTCAAATTCTCAGGTCTGCTGGATGTTGGACCAACCACAGATTTTTTTGTGCTGGTTCAAGCAAAAACAAATAATTGACTTTGTAGGTAATAAATGCATTAATAAATTAATCTGCTCACCTAGAAAAGACAACTCAACTCTAATTAACAAGAAACTACCCAGTCACTCTGTTACAGCACTGTGTAGGAGCCACATACACATTGTGCTTCAATTATAAAATGTGTCGCTGACTCACTTCACCAAAGACAACTTTTTACTCTCATTTCTTTTTTGTAAACCTCTCTGCCCCTGGAGACAAAATGAAATTAAGTTAAGTTATCTGATTGATTGTCGTCCTTCCCCCAACAGAAAGAGAACGACAGAGATAGAGTCAGACGGCTTAAATTAATTTTAGCATTGATGAAAAATTGCCCACACATGCCGAGCTTCATAGCAAGACTGTGCAGCGAAACAACAGCAACACAATATCAAGTGCAACACTATATATATATATATATTACTCTGTGTCTAAGTGATGCCTTCCACAAAAACCCTCAGTGTTTAGTGCATGTAAATTCAGGATATCTTTACTCTGAGATCTGGGTTAGTTAAAGTAGGAGTGTCAACTCTCAGTATAATCACAGTGATTATCTGATCATAGTGATATTGGTTTACCAGGGTCTTGCACTATTTTAAGAGTAAAATTTTATGCTTTTTAAGACCTCAACAATTTTTTATTTTTATTTATCTTTTTTTTTTGGGGGGGGGGGGGGTTTTAAGACAATTTCAACCTGGCCCCACAGTGGCTAGCTGCTGCCACATACCGCTGCAGCTCTCTGCCTTTCATATGCAACTCCACAGCTTTGACATCCATGGTCCCTAATGAAAAATTCTTTTTGCATAATTTTATTATTTGTCTATGAACATTCTTATTCATACAGGTCATTGTTCGCACTATTAAAAATTGATTCGTGGGCAACTGGACTTGTATTTGTCTATGAAGGCGTTTCGCCTCTTATCCAAGGGGCTTCATCAGTTCATGCTTGTTGGTCTACTAGTCCACACTAGTCTGACCAAGATAGCATAATTTGCATAGTTTGCACATTGCCTCATTGTGGTTTTCAGCCAGCACCAACCACATCCTAATTGCATCCTCTTCCATCCTTTTGTCGTTAAATTTGCACTTCCCCATCTTTGCATGTTGAACCGCTCACTTTTAACAATCACGGCGCATAAATGGCTGCACGCTGACGTAACGTAAAACAGCTATTAATCTCTATCTATTCAATTAGTCTCTCATTTACTACACGGTTTTTGTAATAAGTTAATCAAACAAATACACACTATGTTTTAAGGTCAACCACTGTGCTTTCCCATCGGCATTAAACGCACTGCCTAAAACCTATACCTATAGCAACTTTATGGTGAGTTTAAGGAAATTTAAGGCCTTAATTACCCGTATTTTAATTTAAGACATTTTAAGACTTCCTGCCTTCCTACTCACTATCCAGGGAGTTTGATGTAGGTCTATATATTGAGTTCATTCATCAGTTCATTATGAGTGAAATGCATTAAGGTGTATACTGCTTGGTTAGTGGCAATCTGTTTTGGGGTTCATGATCATACGACACTGACAAGTCCCTTAACAGAGTAGATTGTACTAAGTTGCTCGCACAAACAACATATGGAATTATTTATTTTAAGGGAAAAAGAAAAAAAAAGTGATAACCTACTGTACAACAGCTGCTCAGTGGTTCGTCACTTGCTGGTGAACATGGATCATTTAGCTGTGACAACCATGTTTTCTTAGGAGCACAGGAGCAGATGGAAATAGAAGCAGAGTTGCAAAGAGAGAGGAAACATCATCTGTGGTGAGCAGTAATTGTTCCACTGTTTTAAGTTTTGTTTTAAATTGGCAGAGAGCCATGTCAGATTTATTACATTTAACACAGTTCTTATTTGCATTCACACAATATCTAATTTGCATTTCCCCTTTTAATATATGAGGGATATAAAGGTATCCATCTATCTTCCATGGATCAAAGATTTAAATGACTTTATAATCGGACCAAATCAACAGTGTCATCTTCTTGCCTTGAAGTTACAGCAACCTAGGCTCAGCTGCATTAACAATGAGCAGCTGATGCCAATACACTCAGCGGCAACCGTGATGAAACACAAAGTTACATGTTTCCCTCCATGTGGTCGCTGATTAAATAAATAATGAATAATAAATAAGTTGCTGCTGTGTGATCATCTAACTTTCAAAAGTTTGTCCAGAGTTTGAAAACTAATTACAACCAGTCATTCAAATACTTATGTATTGACTTTGAATACACCGTGTTCCAAATTAATATGCAAATTGTATTTTTCTATGATTTTCCTAAATAGTCGATGCAAATGGCAGTCTATATAATTTTCAAGTCATCAATGATTACAGTATAATTCAAATTTTTTCAACCAATAATAACAGCGTTTCCTCACATTTTATAGGTTGTAAGGAATTGAAAACGTTCATTGGCTGAATTTTCAGTATTAGGAGGTCATATTTACTGAAATAAATAGCTATTTCAATCAAAAATGTCTTAATAGGTCAGCGCTGTCAGCGTTTATAGCACTTAAATCCAATTTGCATATTAATTTGGAACGCGGTATAGAACTTTTTGCACTACTGCTAAGGTTTTCCTTAAGTAAATGCACACTTGTCAATAATTCACTTGTCAATATGCAACAATTGCAGAAAATTTTTGGTTATCTGAACAGCAGCCTACAAATATTGGCTTTTCGAACATTCAGAGATAGGAGCAGACAGAGCTTCAAGTTAAAATTGTGTTCAGAAAACACGCCTTGCCGACTGCACCTGCACAAATGTCTGTAATATGCATGCATCAACACTAATACCTCCAATAGTCAGTTGCTCCTCAGTTACCTGATACCGATCCATGTTGACTATTCTACACATTTCCAAGCTTCATGTTCCAGCATCCCAGCACTCGTTCTGCCAAGACAGATATTCAGATCTGGTGACTGAGGCTCCCGAAGTTGTGGTCATGTTTATTAAACCAGACAGAGATAACTTTTGCTTTGGAGCATGGTCTCTTATCCTGCTATGGAAGCTGGAAGTCATTTGATGTGCAACACCACCAACACTGAGGCTTTCAGACGATGACTGATTGGTCAGGGCTGGAGAAAGAGTATTTTCAGAGGGGGCGGCACAAGGGTTACCACCTGTTAAACTAGCTGGGCCACCCAAAAGTCCAAAAACAATGAAAAGTATTTATTTTTAAGTTTGTACTGTTTAACAGTCTATTTCTGTCTTCATCTTACTTTTGCTGGTTAAATTAGCTCATTGGCCTGGTAACAAAGGTGCATAGCTTTTCCCTTACCACTGTAAAGATTGATAATATGATCAGCATGTACCGCTGTTCTGAATTCTCTCATTCTTTGGCCTGTTTGAGGGTGCAAGGCATTGTGAAAAAACAGCACTATTAAAAGCTTTGTCATTTATGTTACATTGCAATACCTTTACAATATTCATGGGGAAATTAAAAATACATTTGGAGATGGCATAAGAGCAAAGTGACTGCACAACCTCGGCTGACTTGAACAATTAAAAAAAAAAAACATCACATCTTTAGCTTCTTCATCATGTTTTTGCTTTTGTTCACAATCTCACTGTGAGATCTTTTCATGGATTTTTTTTTTTATCTATTCATGCTAACGTAACATTCTGCGTTAGCATGACCAGAAGCTGTCTTTCCATGCTAACGACGTAACTAGCTTAAGTTTAGCACTCTGCTAATCATATTTATTAAATGTTGTGTAAGAACAGTATCACATGCAAACAGAGCAAAGACGATTGAAAAGCATTCAGAAATACACCATTGGAGTTCTTACCTCAACTGCGGTGACCTGCTGCAGGAAAACTAAAATGTTCGTAAGTTTGGAAGACTCGCGAGTGGTGACTTCACAGTATTTACTTTGCAGCGAAACCTCCTGCCCTTGTTTCAAAATAAAATCACTGCTCCTTTTCTTACGGATCACTTCTAAGTTTTATTTTATTTTCTATTGTCTTTGCAGAAGGTCGAGATGGCCCGCAGCCGCTTTTCACAGCTTTACACAACGCAATCATTTTAAATGACTGACAGCGCTGGCAGCCAATGACAATCAGGAGGACGCATGAGGAGGCCAATCATTTATACAGGGGGCGGGTGTACTACACACTACGAGACTACCTGCAGCCTGGGCCGGTGACACCTGGCAGGCTGAGTCTATGGATCAAAGTTACAGCTTCTGACAGCACAAATCCAGATCAGACCGTCACCAGAATGCAATTTTACAGTGCTCAACGGTCCCATGTTGGTGAACTTGTACCCACAGCAGCTTTCACACTTCTTTTCTTGGCTGACTGGAGTTGAACCTAATGCGGTCTTCTGCTGTTATAGATAATCTGTTGTCTGTCAGTTTGAGTCACTGTGGCCGTTCTCCTCTGACCTCTCATCACTTTGGTTTTAGCATCTTTTTGAATAAACTCTGGAGCCTGTTTTGTGTGAAAATTCAGAGCGTACAGCAGTGTGAAAAATGCCAGCCTGTCTGACACCAACAATCAAGCCACAGTCCAAGTCACATGTTTCCCAAGTTTCAAGCACCAGTTGATGTTGAGAATGTTTGCTGAGGACATGACCAAATGCTATTTCTCTAAGGGGAGTCAAGTATTCTTGGATGTAAGCTTTAGGAAATTTGTATATTTTCAGACAGTCTCACTTTCAGAAAGAATGAGGCATATAGGAGCTGTTTCTAGGATTGCCTCTGCTTTTCTATCTGGAAAAAAAGGACTAAATGGTTTTCTAAGTCTTTCCGCTTTCAGAGTGCAGCTGCTTCACGCTCCCATTTGGAATTCTGTTTATGACTGTGGAAGCAGAAACTGTGTCATTTTAGCCGCTCTGTACAATCAAAGCCAATCTCAGCGCTTTGATTACATTTTAAAATCAAAAATTACAGTTCTTGTGGGGCCAGCAGAGTAGCGGCCCTGCCTTATCAAGATTTAGCTTCTTTTGTTTGCACAAAGGAATCTGTGATTGTGAAGTTTACCTGTCATCAGCTCCTCAAACACACACACACAGGCACAAATCCAACCAATCAGTATTCAGAGCCGCCACCCGCACTGCTCCATTAGTGGACTATTGCCATGAGTCATCCTCCTTAAGGTCATGAGTTTTTTGTTTTGTTTTTTTCAGTCTTCCTGGTTTATTTGGTACTTACCGCTCCTCTTATTTCAGGTGTTTTGAGTTCCTGCCCTCATGTTCTCCTCTGTGCTGATGACAGAAGCCCTGCACTGATTCTTTGCACCTGTTTCTTTTTGTCTTCCTTCTCTTGGTTATGTAGTCCTCTGTTGTATAAACCCTATTTAAATTCATGTGGGGTTTTTTTATTATTTATGTTAGCCCCTTCTGATCCCTCTGCCTGGTGGTATCTGGTGTTTTGACCCTCACCTGCCTGACTATGATTATGGAGTGCATAATAAGCTTGGCTTTTTTGGAGGAGGGAGGATTTACCATTTTGTTGAGTTTGTGCTCCATGATTTGTGTCAACTATGAAATGGAAGTTGACAGATTCATATAATGAATTATGGCCACCAGAGGCCAAGTGTTATAGGACTAGGTAGTAAAACCCACATCTTATTATCTTCAGTCAGAAATAAACAATAAGTTGTTGTCAGGCTTGAGAAACTCACTTCACCAGCAATTAAAATAAAAATTTAAATCGGGCAATTAGGGCAATTTACTTTACTCACTAGTTATTATTAGTTGTTAAATTTATGGAGGAATATTGGAGCTCCTCTGCTTCTTTGCATTGTATCAAGTTTAATTCATTAATTCATTCATCAAGGACCCATGACCTTCTTATTATGGAGTGACAGAGTTGGATATTTCCTTCTGTATGTCTCTATATGTCAGGCCTGCAATAGAATGACCTGTCCTGTACACCATACAAAAAAAACCTCCCTAATGTGTGCACCGAAAACATAACATGAAGAGAGAGTTACCTTTATGCCACTCAACCTTAACATTTTTCTAAAATATTAAAAGAAATAAAAAAATTAGGTTGAATAAATTCCAAAACTAAGCATTAAAAACATTGCTTGCCTGTTGCCTTAAAATTAAATTTGTTCTTTCTTACATCGTGTGATGAATGACAATGCTGCAGCCTCCTTAGTCATGATTTTATCTGACTTGCTCCCATATGTGCTCTTTATCTGCACTCATTTGCTCTCTCCTGTTGTAAATAGTTCAACTTGTAATGAAAAACATGAGCAGAAGTATGAGCACGAACCATCTGCAGCTGGGCCAAACCCAGGAACTGGTTTACATTAAGGCTGCAAGTAATATGGCTGGTTTGTCAACTGTTTTTCTATCTTCATTTGTGTTTACATGCAAATGGTTACATCATATAGGCATATGTTCATTAGTGACACAAGCTGTTCAAAATTAAATTTGGCATCATATTCCTTTATGATAGTCTGTGTTTGCTGCCTGGCTTCTTCAGCACATCTGATGCCTTTACAGATGTGGGTCAGTTTAGCTTCAGGCCTGATGCAGTTTGGAAGCAGACAGATTGCATCATAGAATTGAGTGTAACAGAGTCATGTGCTCAGTTGTCTGAGGGGAAAGTATGCATAGCATTGCTTCACTCATAACAAGGGATTTCACTGCTCCCTTTCGAGACTTCCTCTTTACACTTGGCTAAACGTCTACAGGGAGTCCAAAGGTCACGGTTGGCAGCAGAACGTCACCATCAGAGCTGCTCGGATATACTTCAACTCTGCACATGTGAGACTGAAGACAAACCTCCTGACTGTCCTCTGCTGGATTCCATCTGAAATGGGTTGACTTTAAGGTCTGATTTCTTGCTGCTGAATGAATAACTAGATTTTCCCCAGTGTATACTGCAGACCTTTCATCACTCTTCAGATCTATATTCAAAGCAATTTCACATGAAATGAGTATAGAATAAACATTAAATGTGATAAATCGTCTGTTTCAGGGGACTCCTGCATTACTAACACAACTGCGTGATCTATTTAGTATTGGCGTTATCGTAGCTTTTTTATGACTAGAAATCATAAACATTAAGCAATAAACACAGTTAAAAAGCAACTGACTGTGCCCATTTCATAAAAGAGTGGGTCTTCAGTCATTCAGCATGGGCGCTGTTTGCAGCTTGATATTCTGGTTTTAATTCTGTGTGAAAATTTCTGAAAACTGTCACAAGGCATGTTATTCATTTTGTAAGCATCTACTATAATTAACTGTTAATAACATTGCGATGACAGTACAGCAGCCATTAGCAGCAACACAGAGCAAAGTTGACTCATCTGTCAGGATGATTGCCTTTTTATTAGTTTGTTGGTCCACTTTTAACAGTCCCAGTGTTGCCAACTCTTACACTTCTGCCCTGTGACACATACTTTCTCTTTCAATTTCACACTGTCATGCGGCCCAAACAGTTCTCATGCAAAAACAAAGGCACTGTATTTGTGTCACAATGAGTGAACGTGCAGTGAGACTTACCTGTGCAACGACAGGCAGCTGGTGCACTTGCTCACAGTGTCTCTGTTAAACCAGCACTTTAATGTGTGCTCATCTCTGTTAGGACAGCGTATGTAAATGAACCGCAATGCCAGCCAATCACCGACTGGGAGAGGAGGAAACAGCCTTTTTGGTATTCCATTGTAGTGATCAGGCCATATCCTTAAGTCCTTACATCTGTAAGCAGCTGAAGCTGCAATCCAAGTATCTGCCCGTGACTCACTGAACAATGTGAACAAGTTCATGGCATCAAAAGCTCACTCCAGACAGGTAGCCGAAGCTGGGAATCCTGCAATCCCTTGTCAAATAAGGGACAATTTTACTCAGGTCCTCCCTCCATTCTTTAGTAAAAATGTCCAAAAACTTGTTTGAGAGGTTAGAGTAGTTGACAGTGGTGCTGCTTGAGATAGTTGTCTTAGTGTTTGTGCCTCTTTGACACCATGCGGTTAGCCCAGGTGAGTTGGCCTGTGTTGGTGTGTTGCGGTTGTTTGAGTATAGGACTGTTCAGGTGAGTTTAGTTGCTGAATATGCTAGTGTAGCTTGTATTGCCTCCACCTCCTCCTCCCTCTATACTTTCATGCCCCCTACCTGAACCAGGGTCTGTATCCCATCCCTACTTTTATCTCCACCTCTTTTATTTCTCCCCCCTACCCGAACCAGGGTCTGTATCCCCACCCCGCTTTCACTGGTGCAGTTGGTGAGAGGTTAGAGTAGTTGACAGTGGTGCTGTTTGAGATAGTTCTTTGTGTGAGGAGTGGTTATGGCTGGCATTACGGGGTGACTCTGGGACGCCAGTGTTCACGGTCTAGACTCCGGGAGGTGGTGTGGGCCTAACTAGACGAAACATCGACGAAAGGAGGTTCCCACCTGATGACCCAAAAGACATGATAGTTATCACCGCTCACTGGCCTAGTTGGATATTATCTGTTGGGAACATAGAGCACGGTGAAAGTTTGGTGCTAAGAAAGTAATCACTGAGTCTGGTCCACTTTTTTGTCGCACAAGTGTTTTCTCTCAATAAATTTCAAAGTTATTTTCGTGATTTTATTTTTGCCACAGCGAGAGGGAGACAGGACAGTTGGAAAGAGGGGGAGAGAGGATGACATGAATCCTGTTGGTGTGCACTCAGTTTAATAACCAGGGTGTCCTTTTTTAAATCTCCTTTTTTTTAAGTAACTAATATGTAATCATCAGCTTGACCATTTTTCCACTGGACCACATTGTAAACTTTATCTAAAACAGTATGACCACAGAGAAAACAAGAAAATCTAAATGGACAGCTGGTTACCAACGGACCATTTCGACAAAATTAACAAAGTAAAAGGAAAGAGCATCAAGAGATGGATGGTGAATTCCCAAGCTCCTTGAAAACTCTTTATTAAAGCGGCATTTTAATTTTTTCACCTAGTGTACACACTACTCCAGACTGTTTTGTGCACAGTGATGCCATTTTTGTTTGAAAACCCTGTGTTGATGTGCACACTCACAGTCACTTCCAGATTTGGTGTCATCAGTCATTACTACCAGTGGTGAGAGCAACTTGAATAATGAGGGTCACTGACCTTGTTGTCTTTGCTACTGGTGGTTGTTTGTAATATCTGCTACTGTACTGCTGCAGAGGAGGCATCTTGCTTCCTGTTTATGATCACATGTGCTGTCGGTGGTAATGTTGTAGGCGGTGATTGTCACTGATGCAGAACTGAAACCATCATCAGAACAGAGACGATTAAGCGTCCTACAGTGGGCTACGAGTGGGAAAACCTTGGGAATGGCTTCATTGGGTTCAGATGTCTCCGATGATTCAGTTCTATTTGTGTCCCTCATTTCCTCTTTCACATTTCACAATTCTGACATTACCACACCTCCCACATGAACTTTCAGTTCCCCCAGTCAGTACATTCCTAAATCTGACACTCTCCTGTCTCCATATCTGCAATAGTTAATGTGGGTTCTTCCGCTCAGATAAGTAGAATTGCCAAAGTCATTTGCTAAACTCTATAAATATTGTTTCTCAATTCCAACTGCTTACTCTGTTTTGAAATGGACTTCCTTGTCACACCCAAGGTCTTCCTCAATGTGTTAATTGCCTTGCCTTCCTCTACTTGAGTAGTTTTTCCCATCTGTATGTCTTAGTTCAACCCTCTTCCCTTATCTTTGTAAAGGCATGTGCATAAATAAGTAGGCTTTCCCAGACATCTCTTCTCGCCTCCCAATCTTTCCCCTCTAAATCCTAAACTGTGAATTCAATGGGTACACGATCAAGAGATGCAGTAAATGTTGGCTGGGTTATTGTTGATAATAAAGTATTATTCCTGCACTCTTCCAATCATAAATGTCAGTATGACAATTATTAATTTCCATATTAGCATATCTCTGTGGGGAGCAGCTGGCTGATTGTGTTTCATGTCTGCTCCTCATTGAGCCCTGCAGATCTGATGCTGTTTGATTAATGATTTGAGAAGTGCTGCGGTGTTAAGGGCAGCAGAGATGTGCTGTACGGATGGTGCAGTGGAAAAGCGAAGCAGGATTTCTCACCACCTGGTTCTTCATATGCTTTGCATCTTGTTGCTTTTTTCCTTGTCTTAGTCCTGTTCTCACTGTTTTCCATCTGTCTCCCAGCTTCACTCACTGTACCTCCTATACACACACACACACACACACACAGACACACATAGACAGAAGCAGCAGGAGATGAGTTAAGAGTTTGGCAGACACTTTACTGTGGGAGCTAAGAAGATTTGTGGATACGCGGGGTAGTGTGTGTTGTTTTGTTTCATTAAAAGGCAGCAGTGGTTCTACTTGTGTCAGGACAGTGTCTACAGAGAGCCAATGATGCTATCTGTGAGTCAGCCTGGGTGAAGAAACAGCATTGCACAGCCACAGTAACAGATGACTAGCGACAGTGCAGCTGAATCAGCTGTATCGTGCCTTATCAGCGTGCAGGTGTGGAGAGTTAGAGATGCTTTCACTGTCGGAAGTAACAACAATGTCTGATTACAGATTTTGAGTTAATAGCTCACATTGTTGATACAGTCACTGTGCCCACGTCACAAGCCTGACAGCAAAAATGATTTTCACACATATACACTGAATTTGACATCATAAAGATATATGATGAAACATTTTCTATTCATGAAAGTCTTCATAATACCTATAATGTATGTGTTGAACGCTGGTTGGCTGCTTATGTCCAACATGAAATACATTCTTTTGGGGGATATCTTTACTTATGTACTCCACAGTACTGCCGTGTACAAGCATTCTTATCTCAAGCACTAGTCATGAGACCTCAGAGAGATTTTGTGTAAAGGTGCATGGCCCATGAAGTTTACATGTATTGTTTTGAGTGAAGCAGTTTGAAAACTTTTTGATGTATTTCAGTAAAACATGGCTAAACTAAACTCAGATCCAGGTCCCCTTCTAATATTTTGGTGATCCCTTGACTTTTAATGTGGCACCTTTTTTTTTCAATTCATCCATAAAACTGTTTTGGAGGATATATTTTGTGGTGATGTTGTAGCACCAGGACTAATACCTAACTAGACTGTCTGGCATGGTCTGTCTGTATGGGTAATACTTATTTGGGACATGGCTGAGTAGCAGGGCAGCTGGTAGCCTCCGACATAAGAGAAGAAATGTAACTCCGTGTAGCTCCAGAGTGTTGAGCCATTACGGCTTGAGCCAACATCCCCAGGGCTGCTTAAATCTCTTGTCAAATTGGTGGCAAAGTAGGAAGTGTAGACTTTAGGACTGGCTGCAGCTAACAGGAGGCATCTCCATCTTCTGCTTTGCCCGATTAGATCTGAAGACACTTTAATCGCACAGATACAAAAGCCTTATGATGGCTGAATCCGGCAGCTTGTCTCTGTAATTCTCAGTGCCACTGAAACTAACTGTTATTGTAAAGATTGTTTGAGAATAACTGTGAGATCTGTTTGTGGATCCAGGCCCAAAAACAGACTTTATTCCCATCTGTTGGGTCTCTTTAAAAAAATTTATAAAGAGTTTGGTCTAGGCCTGCTCTATATGTAAAGTGCCTTGATGTAACTTTGTTATGATTTGGTGCTATATAATAAATCTGATTTGTTTCCTCTGGGTTTCCTCCGGGTGCTCCAGTTTCCTCCCACCGTCCAAACACATCATGTTTGGGTTAACTGGTGACTCTAAAGTGGTTGAGTGGTTGTTGGTCTCTGTCTGTCTCTGTGTGTTGGCCCTGTGATGGGCTGGTGGCCTGTCCTGGGTGGACCCCACCCTCACCCAGTGTGAACTGGGATTGGCCCCAGCGATGGCCTGGAAATGGATAAGCGGACGAAGACGAGAATTACAAACTGGTTTACGTTCTCCTCTTTTCCTCAATAACCAGCTGTAGAAGAATTACAACACAATGACCAGCAGCATGTCCACTAAGTATCACCGTATGCTGGGAGGGAAGCTCCAATGGTCTGCACCTATGACCTTTAATATAGTTTAGTAAGTAGAACAACTGCATTGCCAAATATACAGTGTGCCTCATGACTTGACGCAAATTTAAAGAAAGTGGAAAACTAGAACAATTACTCACAACAAAGACAGCTGCAGGAAAAAGTTCACCTAGTATAAAAACAGCCAGGTGTGCTGAGTGGAAGAGAGGGAGAGAAACCACAGTACTGCCAGCTGCAAAATAACAGCAAGAGGAACATATACAGATTATTTTGCAGGTCAAAATAAATTCTTAAAATTCCTGAATTTGTGTGACGTAGATTTGCACTCACTTGCATCTTGCACAGGAAACATTTGACTGAATCAGGCTGGTTTCTGAATCAGGCTGGAACATATACAGATTATTTTGCAGGTCAAAATAAATTCTTAAAATTCCTGAATTTGTGTGACGTAGATTTGCACTCACTTGCATCTTGCACAGGAAACATTTGACTGAATCAGGCTGGTTTCTGTGTGCCATGTACATATTACACTGCCTACATATGTAATAAAAAGGGAGCACACATATGGTCCACATTTAAACACACACACAGCAAAATAAAAACACCAAAGAGCATAAACATCCTAATCCCACACGAGTCAGTCTACTTGCTGGACACTTAGGCTTGGATCACACTTTCTGCTTTGCCCTCGTCAGCCTGTGTGTGTTTGGCTGGCAGTGTGTGAAGAACAGCCATCTGTTTGGGAGGAGAGCTTGTCCTTTGGCTGGCTCTTTGTTAGAAATAAAGCATGCCCCGTTTTTCTTCTTTTTTCAAAAGCCTCATTGAATTGTCATGAAAATTTCCCACATCATCCTCATCTCTATAATTTAGTTGTGCTAAGGAAACAAGCTCCAGCTGCACTTAATAAAATAAATACATTTTCAAACTTTAAACTGTTTCTGGAAACAAATATGTCAGGAGACAAGAAGGTACAGCAGCAGGCTAAATCTAATTTCATCAAATGTACTTAATATATATTGGTGTTCAAAAACAGCCCACTTAGTAACTTTAAGTAGCTGAGTAATTTACTGTCAAGCTCTCAAAACACCTTTTGATCAAAGTATCTCATCATCTCAGCTCAGCCACTTTCCGCTGCAGGCATCAATTCTCCAGCTGAGGAGGGAATTAGTTCATTATAATGAGGTAACACAACAGCTCCAACAACAGGAAATTAAGGTGGCGGGGGCACAACTGATTCTTGCTAAATTGTCTGATAATTAATGAAAGTAAATATGTGCATTAGGTTGCAGAAGAAAAGGCGGACCTAGATGGAGTAGTTCTGAGCTTGTTTACTGAAATACCAACATGACAGCGCCTCCGCCTGCTGTTTACCGCATGATCACATCCTATCATCTGCTGCTGTCAGCTAGTCACTGTAAATAAAAACTTGCAAGTTGCTGTGAAAGCACATCAATGTAAAAACAAATTACCAGCACAATATGCTGACGGTTCATCTTATGTCCAGAAGGTGACAGCCTGTCACATGTCTGTGTTTTTATATATACATGTTTCTCACCTAAACCAAGAACACCCAACAAAAGTCAAAGCAAGAGACAACTTTAAACTTGTGCATAGTAAGACAGAGAATATGTATTTTTGACGTGCATCTAAGGTAGTTTGCCATGCAACGAACTACTTTTTGAACCAAAACAATCTGCTGAAAATGCAGCTTTTTACTCCTCAAATACTTCAGTTTGTTTTCAGTTTATTTCAGACAGAGAATTTCGAACCAGAGTCAATGAGCAGAGTAAAAATCTAAATGTAAATGATGCCCAAGGTGACTCTCATGGGAATACGCAATCAATATTATCTGTTTCATGATACAACATAAAAACATAACCTTCAAATATTCATATTCATCTGAGTTTCAGGGGCATTTCCTTCATTCTCGAATAAAAACTGTGCTTGTTTTTCTGTCTGTGGAAGTTGTTGCTGTGAATAAGGACTTTCCTGTTGCAACCTGACAAGTCCAAAAATGTTTAAAATGCCGTTTTAATTATTCAGCATTTAAGTGCTGCAGTGGTGTCATTAGCTGCCATAAATTTCTCTAATTACAGATTTAACAGGCCCCCCATTAATGCAACATGTATTTTGCAGAATTGCAGAGTTTTATCTAATTCTAATAATCTTGCCCTCAGCCTGAACAGTTACTCTATAAAAGGTTATTATTATTTGGGTCATTGAACAGCTTTCACAGGGCCCTTAGCAGTAATTATGAATGCTTTATTCTGAACGGCTTAAGATCACAAAAGCATGAAGCAGCTATGTCCTTTGCTCTAAGCCCAGGCAGTCTGAAAGGAGGCTCTTCAGAGCGGAGGATGTTTCTGTTTAAATCCCACTGATGAAGGTGCAGTACATTAAAAAGGGATTTAAAGCTCAAAGGAGCAGAGGTGGTGTCCAAGAGGAACTCAGAGGTTAGACTGTATATTGAACAATTTTTTGTCAGTGAGGCTTCATGAAATAAGGATGCACATTTAATTAAAAGAAAAACAGCTTGGGTCATCCTGGCGGCCAAGTGGTGGAGATGGATATCACTCGGCCCCGGTTCCACAGACAGCAGGTCCCTGGAGCAAAACTGGCTTCCTGGTTGTGTGAGTCATGAAAGAGAATTGGCACAGCACAGAGTCCCAGCACCAAGGAGAGGATGCACCACCTGAGGAGCTGAAGTTATTCAATTTCTAACTAAAAACATTTATCTGGGGAGAAATTTCAGCCTTTCACACTCTTCCACATAAGGATAAAAACACCAAACCCAAAATTGTTGTCAAGTTTGTAAACCAGAAGCGAAATGTTGAAACAGGTCATTAACTTAAAGGTACTGGGGTATATGTAAATGAACATGTGACAAAAAAAATAAAAAATAAAAAAATGCTGAAATACCTTGTAATGGCTGTGCCCTCAGAAAGCTAAACAAAATCCAAGCAACCTGAACTGGATATGGTGAAGTGTTTATACATTTAAATGGACCACCAGCGCAAGCAAAGGTGGTGCTGCAAAGAAATTTGAGAGACTTGGATCAATAGGAGGAAGGAGGAAGATGAGCGTGAGAATGATGATACTTTAGTTGAGATTATCTTTCAGAAAAACTGTGTCATGGTTCTTTACTTTGGGTAACTGGATCTTTTATGTTTATATCACCTAATTCTCTGGCTTGGCTACAGTATGGAAATTTATTTTTCCCTTTTTGTTTTTTACAATTTTTTTTTCTGGTGAGTTTTCATGGATGGATGGATGTGGAATATTCTTGGACTATAAAGTGTAAATGAAAGCCTCTGCTATGGACTGCTCCTTCATGTACAGAGTTAATGATGAGGAGTCTTTACCCACAGACTTGGACTATGATGTTGATAATGTTCACAGTCTATACAGAAAGTATGATAACCTGAACATTTGACCACAATGAATATAAAATGTATGATAGTAAAAATGAACTTGACCCTGAAAACCTTGATTATTTTGTATGAACAATTTTGCTCTGCTGTTAAAACAGGAGGGTTCTTTTCAATTATACACTTCAATAGCAGAAGCCTGCATAGAAAATACTTCAAAATTAAGGACTGTCTAAGTAAATCCATAAATTTAGTGTAATAGCCATGTCTGAGACCTGGTTAGATAATGAGAGGGCTCACAGTGTAGAAATGGATGGGTATGAGTTGTTCACAACTTATAGGACCAATAAAAAAGGGGGAGGAGTTGCCTTGAATGTGGATAATACTCTAAGGTCAAGATCAATCAAAAGCATGTAGAATACTGTAGAAAATGTTTTTGAATATCTAACAATTGAAATCTCTGGAGAGAGATCCAAAAATATCGTCATCAGTTGTGTATATCGAACACCTGGGTCCTGTCTGGATACATTCGATGATTAGCTAGCCAATGTATTTGGAAACCTGAATAGTAATAAGATACAAATTGTATTTGGTGATGTAAATGCTGATCTAATGAACCCACGTGGAAACAAAAAAAAACAAAAACAACAGATTTCATCAATTCTATGTACAGTAATGTCATCTTAAAACCAAGCAGAATAACAATAGACAAAGCTACATTTATGGACAATATTTTTACAAATACACTGACATGATTGATCACCTTCCTATATTTGTTATTTTTCACCATCTCTTTAGGACAAAAAAAGACAATAGTGTCAACATTTATAAGCTTGGAATGAGGTCTGTGGTATTGATGATCCAAATAAATCCTATGATGTCTTTCTAACCACACTACTTGAATTATACAGTATGACAAACATTGTCTTCTAAAAGAAATGAGTAAGAAAAAAAATAACATAGAAAAATCTTGGATTACCAAGGGAATTGGGAATGCAACCAAAAAGAAAAATATACAAAATAAACTGTTTTTAAAACATAAAACTAAATATAATATAATAACTATAACTATAATTAGGGCAAATAAAAAGAATCACTACCATTAATTATTAGAACGGTACATGTTAAGTCAAAACTGTTTATTATAATTATATCCAATTGCTTAGGTTGTATGTAGAGAAGCAAGAGAGGGCAGTAATGAGCAGTCAGGTAGAGATCCTGCAGGTAGAGGAAGAGAGGTGAGGTGATTTAAGCCTGGTAGGCAGGTGGCCTCTTTCTTTCTGTGAGCTGCTGCAAGGAGGACTGCATGAGAGCTCAACGCCCAGTTGACCACAGAGACACTGCTGGTATGTTACTTTTGTTTAATCAACATTATTTGGTTAATTTATGTAGCATTTTATGTGGCACCTGGGTTTGATGTGTAAATTTAGGAGTTTCTTAGTCTAGTCTCAGTTTATTTACTGCCTGTGGTTGGTTTAGTATAAACTTCCGCATTTATTGATTTGAAATCACTTAATAAGACGAATTCAATTGATTAATTAAATGTATGATCAGTATTCTATGATCAAGTTACTTTAAAAAGTTGAAAGTAAGAAATAAGAGGTCTGAAATAAAAGTTTAACATCAGACATTTAAGAATTAAATCTTATTTAAAAAGAGCATGATTGTTATTACTTCAGTTGATAAAATAGTGTTAAAACCTGAGTAAATTCATTCTATTGTATTAATGTTCAGAATAAATATATTTAAGAACATTAAAATGTGAGTAAAAAGATAGTAAATACTATTACATTTGAAGACTTATAAATAAAATTGAGTTAAAATGTGCGTTCACTATGGTTTTGTTGACTGAATTTTTTTTATTCAGTTTTTTTTTTAAAGGTTTTCAACCTAAGGCACATCATGTTTGAAAGCAATAAAGACATTGGTGGAGTTGATCTACGTCCTCTGTTGTCATCTGTGCCTACTCAAGTTTAGGCAATCACTGAGGCTAAAAACATATATTACTTGACAGTACAGGAGTAATGTTCAAGGAACTTGGAAAGTGAGAAATAGCATCATAAAAAAGCTGAATATCCAAACTAATTTCTAAAAGACAAAACAATTATAGATCAAAAGAAGGTAATTGCTAGTGAATTGGATAAGTATTTAAAAACGTTGGCCTAACTTAGCGAAAGAGATTGTGAAACCAAGAGATAAGGATGGCTTGGATGAATCTTTAATCAGACAAAAAACCACAAGCTTTTGATGAAAAAAATGGGGAGATATGGTATTAGAGGACTAGCCAATACATGGCAATTCTGATTTATTAAAAGTTACATACGGTGTTCCACAAGGATGTGTGCTGGGTCCTATATTGTGCCCTTTTGAACATAAATTATATTTGTGATGTGTCAAAACTGTTTGCTGTTGAGCACCATTATATATCTTTCTGGTAAACATTTGGAAACGCTTCCAAGTGCAGTGGAAAGAGAGCTGAAAGTTCTTAAAAGTTGGTTTGATATCAACAAATTATCAATTTAAGTAAAACTAAATTTGTAGTGTTTGACAACCAAAAATTTGATTTTGAAGTTAAGATCAAAATTAATGATGTTGAAATCGAACAAGTGTTTGAAATGAAATTCTTGGGTGTGATAAATGATGATGAATTCAATTGTAAAACATATATAAGCAATATTAAATCTAAATGAACTAAAACCATTGCAATCCGATATAAGACAAAAGAACTTTTAAACCAGAAATCCAGTATGGGGAAACACTTACATAAATAACATTGATCGAATAACTAAATTACAAAAGAGAGACATAAGAATTGTAAACCACTCAAAATATTATGATCAAATGAACCCACTTTTCATTAATTAAAATACCATAACATTTGAAGATCTAGTTGAACTCAGAACTTCTCATAATGTACAAGGCGCACAGCAATCTTCTGCCTAGCTGTTTTGGTGTTGTGGTACTTGTTGGGGCTATCTGGGAACTCAGTCCTGTGTCCAAACAAATAGTGTTGTTGTTGCCTGTTGTGCAGACCCCATCAGATGCAGAGACATCCCCTACTTTAACCTTTCCACCCCAGATATTCCCTTTGGATTCCCTGTCCTGTAGCACCTATCTTTTTGATGGGGGTGTAACTGCCATGCACATATACATACATTCAAGCTTTTTATTACAGCTGTATGAAAGACGTTCTCAAAGATATTGCATTTTCATGTGATGCACCTAACCCTCTGTATCAGGCCATATTTCCTTCACTCCTTTTTAAAACTGTGGTATCGCTACCAGAATTTAAAAGAGAGTTTGGGGTTTAATCAATGCCAGTTCCATGGCATGAGCTTGGAAAATATATTGACCATCAGGTTGAGTGGACTTGTAAAAGGTTAATGAAGGCACTTTGATAGCAAGTGCCCTGAGAAGCTTTAGGATAAAAAGACTGAAAGCACGTTTTCAGGCACAAAGGCTAATAAAGAAGTTCATTTGGTATTAGAGTAAGATAGTTGGGTGATACATTAGCTCCCCTACTCTCATTGAGAGGCTTAATTATCAACACTGTCACAAATTTATTGATGGTCATATTTCTAATTACGTCTCTGACACACCTAACAATTGCAAAACAGTATATAGATACATAAATTATATATTCATATATTATATATATATTATATATATAGCATAGTCGTTAGCGCTGTTGCCCCACAATAAGGAGACTGCGGGTTCAGTTCCCAGCCTGGGGAATGTTCTCCCTGTGCCTGTGTGGGTTTCCTCTGGGTACTCTGATTTCTTCCCACCATCCAAAGACATCATGTGTGGGTTAACTGGTGACTCTAAATTATCCGTAGGTCTAACTGTGAGTGGTTGTTGGTCTCTGTGTGTTGGCCCTGTGATGGACTGGTGACCTGTCCAGGTTGACCCCTCACCCAGTGTGAGCTGGGATTGGCTCCAGCACCCCCCACGACCCAGAAACCAATAAGCGGTTCAAGATGAATTCATTAACATATGCAACCAATTAGAAATTGCAATACAACATGATATATTGACATACAGTATATGTTCTGCACATTTATATATGTATGTATGTATGTAGATAGATAGATGAAGTTGCAACAAACATGCCTATATAAGTCAAATATATATTGTAAGCATGGATATTTTTGCAGCATGCATCATTTCTGTGTGTGTCTGAGTTAGCTCATCATATCTCCAGACGAATTACAAACTTCTTTATCATGAGGATGATATAAGAGGTGATTCGTGAAAAGCGCATCTTAGATGTGCCATATTATGCTACTCTCAGATTTGCATTCATCATCATTGTCTCTTTCCCCACGTCGGTGATGCCAGACAGCAGAGGAAAAAAAGAAAGCAAGACAGAGAGAGGAAAAATTGTTGACTGTCATATTGCTCTTATTGCTGATGCTGTCTGTCTCCAGTATGTCTCCAGACTCCAGCAGAGATTTTCTCCCTCCAGTGTGTTATCAGCAGCAGACAGCAACCAAAGACACAGTGTAATGAGTCAAATAATGAGAGAATTTATTCTGTTTGTATAGCAGGTTTTATAACACTAAAACTATCTCACCTCATCCAAACTCCTTTGTATTTTTTCTTTTTTTTTGGTCTGTTCCCGAAAAGACCAGATTAGTTCCAGTTGATTTTCACAATTGTGTGAATTTCAATTATTTCTTTCCCAGCAAGAGGACGCTTTTCTTTTCAGAATACAGATCCAGTTATAGGCAAAAAAAAGGAGCAAAATTGTCCCCCAAAGTCTCAGGCTATATACTGTACATATATGCCCTCTCAATGGTCTTCTATCATTCCCAAACTTTGTATATCATATTTAATTTCCTGAATCTTTGCAAGGGGGGAAAGTTGGAATGAGATCTACCTAAAATGCAGACAACATTCAAACTGTCAGAGACTGCCAGATGCTCTCTGTTTGGCAGCAGCAGTGTAGAAAAGCTGAACCAGTTATCCTAAACTAATCCCATCTAAAATAACTTCAGTTTAGCAGCACTGCCTGTCCTCTAAGATGTTAACACATCATACATGGAGCAAATAGGTTGTCCCAACCTTATTAAGCTCACCTTGATTCAACAGTTCAACTGTTCAACTGTTTGAGTCCTTAGACTGACTGTGGTGCTGGTCGATCGCCAGGGTACGTTGTGTTGGCATAGACTTGAGTTAAACAGATGAGAAATGTTCGTTTTCCCAGTGAAGAGAGAGCGTTGACTTCCACTTTACAGACGATGCTCCTCTGCAGACAGCAGGTAGCCCTTTCCCACTCTTTATTGTTGTCTTTGCGTTCTGTAAACACTCTGATAGTCAACAGCTCTCTCCCGATGATCTCATGGGGGAAAAAAAACTACGTGTTCTGTTCGCACATCCTGTAAATGTCATCAAAATCAGTACAAGACACCTGCACTGAAAATGAGCATGCACTCATCAACACACACGTGCTCAAGGAAAGCGTGAGAGGGAGACGGGGGGGGGGGTTATGCAGATGATTATCCAGAAAACACATCTGCTCTCCGGTTGAAATCATCACTGGATGAGAACCTGAGCGCTCATATGGGAATAAGCTTCTGAAAGCGTGCAAAATAACAACATGTGCACACACTCAGACAGCCAACAATGCAGGTTTGGGATAATGACTTATAGCTATACATTTTAATTATTAACAGGTTCTACTTTCTAATCAAGTTCAATTTCTTGAGAAGCTAAGCATCTTAAACAAAAATCATCGTGCAATTTCCTTCTTGCTGATGCATGCTGATGTCGACACAACCAACAACATCACAACTGGTGGAGTCATGCTTTCTGGGTTTCCTTCGCCCCCACATTCTCATTAATGCAATAAGCAATATTTAATATAGCTCAGCTGGTTTTCTGCTCACATTCAATAATGTTCTTTATTGAATAACTAGGATCATCATCTACTGACAACTCAATGAACATTTTTTTATTAATCAGATGGAGACGATCATACTCTCATCTCTATTTATGAAGAGATAATTATTTATTAAGTATAAACATAGACACACTCACACATTGGTCGTACACGAACCATATGGAGGAGTGAAAAAAGAACATTAAACTGACATATGTGAATGATAAAGGGCACAAAGTTGTTTAAACTTCACGTGTTGACTTTCTGCGAAGTTTAGTGATTCTCAGAGTCAGACCCACCATGTTTCTTTGGGGGGGGATATAAAACCTGTAAAAACATATTCTTGATGCCTGTATGCTAATCTGCTCTAATATCTGATTAGTATTCGTCCTTGGTGGAGACCAGTGAACTCTCAAGCCTGGTGGTTATAGAGTGAATGGATTACTGTAGGGAATCAGGGGGTGTATGCACACACACTCTCTTTCACGCACATACACACACACTCACAGAAACACCCAAATACTGTTCATAATAAACAAATAAAACATCACATCTCACACACACATCCAGTTATACTGATATGCTGCATTCGCGTGGATTTACACACACACAAATCGCCCAATGTGAGCCCCTGTCATCCTTCAACAACAGCACCTGCTGCCAATGACCTTTGTACTTAAAGTCAGTGAAGCTACTGTCAGTAGAAGAGCACAGTACATATGCGGTGTAACAACTGAATCAGAGCACACAAATGAACATGATGAGGAACAAAAGAACAAAAGAACTAGTGTTTTCTACTGCAAACTGCAAAGCTTTCTGTTTGTTTTCGTTGAAATGCTGTCACAAAGGTTTTGATTTAGCTCTAATATTTGACATGGCATGTTGTTTTATGCTGCTGTTCAAGTGTTAATTACCTCGTCTCTCTTTTAATGAGTGGGTGGACAATGATTCATCCTCACCAGGTGCTGAGTCAACATCCCATTCTATCACACAGAGCATAAATTTGATGATTTATGAATAAACAGGACAAATGTATACAGTTTTAAACAATGTTAAACTGTGGTGACAGCACGGCACACAGCATAGTGCTTAGCGCGGTTCTCCCCGTGCCTCCTTGGTTTCCTCCAGGTACTCTGGTTTCCTCCCACCATCAAAAGACATCATGTTTGGGTTAACTGGTGACTCTAAATTGTTTGTAGGTCTGAGTGTGAGTGTGAGCAGTTGTTGGTCTCTGTCTGTCTCTGTGTGTTGGCCCTGTGATGGACTGGAGACCTGTCCAGGATTGGCTCCAGCAAGCCCTGTGACCTGGTGAGCAGTAGAAGATGAATCAGTGAATGTGTTTGGAGTTTTCAATTAAAATATTGAAAATGACATTTAATCTGAAAATCAACTGATCCAATTGTAGCGTGAACACCACAATTTACAATTTGCTCTCATCTCTAATCTCCATTCAAAATAATCGCACTACACATAGCCGAACTTATCATCTTTCTCCATCGCCCAACAACAACCTAACCATTAGAAATAGTACTATTCAGCCTAGTTTTCTGTGTTTAGTATCATTCATTTATTTTTCCTTAGTATTTAGCCAACAAACTTATCGATTCGACCCAGTCGTTGTTTTGTGTTTCATTCAAGTGGAGATCGGAGATCGGAGAAATCAATGCTTTGGTAAGACTGATCAAACTATTAATGAATTCAATAAAATTGTCCTCTTTGAGGGCTGGTGCCCCTCTCCAACGAGAGCAAATTCTAAAGAATTAAGAGCTGACATCATATTTATATACTCATAATCAGTGTCATCATGAAAACAGAGAAAATGTCAGGCTTGTAGAATTTCCATTGATTCACAAGATTTGCTCACTCCACTCAGTCCCATAATTAGTTATCCTGCTTTCATCTGTTGTCTGTGTCATTTGTCGTGTTCCCTCGAGGTAATGGGACATGCATGCGGTTGTGTCTCTTTTCATTGTCCTGTGGTGTTGTCAGCTCTGATGTTTGCAGCAAAGGAATCAACTCTGAGCTTGAGCTTTAAAATGATTACTATTCCCTCCTAAAGGGTCCCAGTAATGTATTTTAACGCTGTGAACTCAGAGTCTTGTGCGTTTGTCTGGCCTGTGGGGAAAATCTGCTTTTCTGGCCATTAAATGATCAATCTAAAAGGGGAAGAAATGCCATTTGATCAGATGATTGGCCTTTCTGGATAAATCTCATTAACTCAGGAACATGCGATTCCCCGTCATTCATCAAGCAAAAATGTCACAGAAAATTGGCACCTTTGCTCTGGGCGCAGTAAGAATTCATATGAGCCGATGAAATGCCCCGCGCCCAGAAACACTCTGTTCAATACCTTACAAGGTTTGGACCTGGTTTTTATTGTAGCCTTGTCTCAGCTTCACCTGGTCCTGCAGCATGGTCTGAATGACAGTATATCTTGTCGCACGTAATGCTGAGGAATATAGCACTGTACAGAACTACTGTGTTTTAAAGATTTTAAATGAATTTCACAGCCTATAGTTAGTTCAATGTATGTTATTTTGCGGGTTCGGTTCCTGGCCTGGGTCTGGGTGGAGTTTGCTTGTTCTCCCCATTCCTCCTTGGTTTCCTCCAGGTACTCTGGTTTCCTCCCACCATCCAAAGACATCATGTTTGGGTTAACTGGTGATTCTAAATTGGCCGTAGGTCTGAGTGTGACTGTGAGTGGTTGTTGGTCTCTGTCTGTCTCTGTGTGTTGGCCCTGTGACCAGTCCAGGTTGACTCCGCCCTCACCCAGTGTGAGCTGGGATTGGCTCCAGCAACCTCGCAACCCAGAAACGGATAAGCGGTAGAAGATGAATGAATGAATGAATGAATGAATGACACATATATACAAAAATATATAATAAATTAACTGCATCATGTGATAGATTGCAATTGAGATTATGACACATATTGGAATTCTTCAAATAAATGAATGATTGTAAATGGCTCATTTTAAAGTAAGTATTTAAGTTGTAGGACTTTAACCACCAACACATTTACCACAGGAGGGTATTTGGGAAGCACTATACCCTCAGGGCAGATTGGAACCAACAATGTTCATGGGTCAGGACTAGCTGATAAGCTTGATACCTTCTGTAGAAGAAAAGACATCATAGAGACATCAGCTAACAGCTAACATTTAAAACAAAGGAATGTAGATAGTGAACTCCCATTATTTTTACTACTACGGTAAGTAAAAAGCTGTGAACACTAAATTTGGCCTCGCTCCTCCTTTATTTATATATATATTTAAAAGACTAGATTGACTGTTATGGAAATGTTATTTGCTTTCTTGCTGCAATTTCATTCAATAAGATTAATAAATGCCACAAGAGGATGACTTACAAGACTTATGGTCTGGAAACCATTTCACCCAAGTTCATGTTCTGTTCATATTAAATAAATGAGACATGTTATGTACCTTTGTGAGCTTTATAGGGGGATTTGGACAAAGCCAGGATCTCTTTCCAGCTTTAATGATAACTAAGCTAAGCTAATCACCTCCTGGATGGAGCCTATGATTTAACAGTCAAATGTATGCCAAGTTTCAAATACGATGTCTCTTCAGAATCTGCAGAAACCAAATCAAACTGATCCTTTAGCGGCAACGAGTGGTAAAGGATGTTCATGCGAGCAAGCAGGTTCACCTAAAGACAGACCGCCCGTGTGTTATTTGCATAACACATGAAAAACAAATGGAAATCTTTCTGAGCAAAGGTGAAGCTGCAGTTAAGCAGCTTTGGTTGGATTGAATACACCAACATGTTTACAACAGTCAAGGTCAGGTGGAGCTTTCGAGGCTACCTGGAGGAATCCTGACTGCAGAAAGGGGAATCAGTAATGCGGATTTTCATCAACAGGCATCATCACCATATCCTTGAGGAAGGTATTAATTTTTCAATAAGAGATGTTTGGCTGCCTTTAGGGGTTGGCAAGGCCATGGAAAAGGCCTGTTTTCAGCTATTTAACTCTGTATAGTAATTCATAAACGATTCAATATCTCTGGGGGTGACTAGTGGGGGCAAAAAATGAAATATGTGAATAATGGGTATGCGCTGCAGCGCTAATATGTTATTCTTTCTTTTACAGAACACTAACTCACCCAGTCCTAAGATCAGGACTTCCTGAATCTTTGCTATGCTAGTACTAAATAGTCTTTCGGGCCATTAGCGGCATTACTGTCAGTAAAGGAAAAGGTGATGGCATGATAACAACCCATGACTGAATATTTAGTTTTGGGACATCAGATCACTGTTACACTGTTATCTTGACAAGTCAGTCTCAATCTGCCGTAAGGTTTTAGTTTTTACTGTGGCTCAGACGCGATTGATCCAATTGTAACACATAACATTATAACAATTTGTAAAAAAGGCATTTCTGTAACATGTTGAGATAATGAGGAAAATTCATACTACTGTGTATTTCCTCAGTGCCTTAATTAACAAATCCCTGTATGACTGACAACTCAGTATCTGTCTGAAAACGTATTCAATAAAAAGTGACAGTGCAGAAGTATCTTGTACGTTTAACGTCAAAAATGTCAACGAGACATTTTTTTAAAACTGAATTTGTTTCTCAAAACATGATATGACACCCCTTCTGCTGTGGCGTGTGTTTTCCCTGATTTGTTTCTGTGTTGTCTTGTCTTGTCCTGTTCTGCTGTTGTAGAGCTATTCGTGTCACAGGGAGCACCAGGCTAGTCTCCCAAAAATAGGAGACAGGCGGCTGTTTGGTTGCCTCAACCTTGTTGGTTTCCAATCATCCCTTTGCTCACCCCCTGATAACTCCGACTAACACATTTCATAAATATCTTTAGGAAAATAAGCTGCCAATTGCCTTGTTACACCTTAACAGTTTAAAACCCCCTCTCTCTCCTAAGAACCAGGTTGTGACCACGTATGGGGGCTCATCTGGGTGTTGAACTGCAGGACCTTTGACTATAGAGACTAAAATCGATTTACTCAGCTGTGTGTACATCCAATCACATGTGAGAAAGGCTTTCTTAGTCATCATCAGTAAACGACGTGATTTGCACCTGTGTTGTGAATTGCTGCCAAATCATGTTGCGACTTCCAAATCAACACTTTTGTTGTTTTCAAGTCCAAATAACTGAGTTTATATTTTTGTACAAAAAATTTAATTGCAGCTCTCTCTTGGGCCACATAAATACAAGATTTATGATACTGCCTCAGCCTATATACAAAGAAATAGCTGGAGATCCACCTCTCAAACCCCCCAACCGCAGATCTGTGCCAAGGAAAAGGCAACCTATGACACTCAAATGGTGCCTCATACGTGTTCTAAGCACCCTGGGTCACATGCGGATAATTGGGCAAATGCTGACAAAGGGAAATTTGGCAGAGGAAGATGTAGGTGGACACAGGCATTTTGCAGTTTGCTGTATTCACATTTCAGATGAGAAAGTCTGCTTTGTCTTGAACTTGTCTTGTTTTTGTGTTGTTTTTGCTTCCATGCATGTAAACCAGTCTTAGGAAACTGTACCTTCGGGTAGCTAGGGAAAGCTTCAAAGATATAAGATCATGAAAAGCTCTGAGACATTTCCAGAACAAGAACATGAATTAACACAGATGCTTTGAAAGCATCTGTGAGAGCAGGGAAAAAAATGAGGCAGCAGAAAAAAAAAACCCCTGCAAAATCAGAAACTATTAGAGAGAATGATGGCTGGCTGCTACGCTTTATTTGCCCTGCAAATATGGGAGCTGGAGCAGACAGACAATGCTCATATTTTCATTTCTATGGTCTGCTAGATTTTTTGGATGGATGTCAGATCCTGGAATCCAGGATCCAGTGTCAGAACAATGAACTGTTAACTTAGCTTATCACCTCACCACAGGTAGGCTTAGATGAAATCACTGACATATCCACTGATGGCATGTCATGTACTTCTTACACAAAGAAACTGGGGTATTTATCTATTTATGTTATCACAGTCTGTCACATGAATGTGTTAAGATTTTTAAAGAAATGCCATTCTAAGTGAGACATGTTCACTCAGAGAAAGGAAAGAAGGAAATTAGTTGAAAATACACTCCAAGGTCCTTAACAGGGCCAAGTTTTTCTTTCTTTAAAATTAGCTTCTGTCCGAAGAGGCTCTAGAGGCTGCTTCTATGACTCATTAGATTGTAGTGGTGGATCGTTGCTATAAGGCCGCTGTAGCATTTTGCTTCCTTCAGCGCTCCTGTTTCGTCTTCCTGTTTCGTAAAATGTGCTTGCAGACTCGTTTAGTTTCGTTACCATTGGCTGAAGCGCATGACGGATCATTTCCTGTGTGCAACATATTTTCCGGGATAAGAAGAGCAGTTTGCATACACAGGAAAGTCTGCCAGTATGCACAGATGAAATAAATTAAACAAAACGGCCGGGCCCCTTTGTTCTAATAGGTCCATAAATAGTACAAAGGAGTCCATAAATACAGAACAGAGCTCTGTGAGGCAGACTGGCTTCCCAGGGGTTTTATTCAGCTGTCTCGTCCTCCACCCGGTCTGCCTCAGCCTGGCCAACTCCCTTTATTGGCTGAAGGCTGCTCAGCTCTTAAAGCTTGCAGTCACTCAGGCCTATCTAAATAGAGATCACCCTCTTACACTGAACATCTATTGAATCTCATCACTTTGGCTGAGAATGCCAACTGAAAACAAAAGATGGTTCAGAATACATACCACGAGTGTGAGGAGGCAAGGGGCAACTAAAAAGTTCAGTTCAATTTTACAGAATGGATTGCAGGGCCATAGATTTTATGCTTCATGATAGCAAGGCTCTATAAAAAGCCTCACTTGAAACATTTTTGCAGTTAGTTATAATATTCAAGTATAATTTAAATGAATTAATGACAGCATCCTTGCTCTTCTCTTGCTTCGACTGCACACTGCACTTACTTCTTTACCCACATCCACCGGCTGCAGCTTATGGTTTCTTGCTGATATTGTTCAGTGCAGGCTTGACTTTATGCCAAGCGTCTGCTGCCAAGGAGTCCAAGAGCTCGGCGACTTCTCTGTGAGAGCCCTGCTGCCTTCCACCCACAGGTTCCAGGTCTTCTTTCCCTCCTGTTGGCCCTCAAGAGTGATAGTTACATGTCCTTTTTTCCCAGGTCGCCGTAAGTTTGACAAGAACCATCTGCTCTATACCTTTAAACCTGAGGATGGTATAAAAAATTGGACTGGTGAGGGCTGATCCTTTGGGAATTAGAAGTGCTTCTACAGTCTTCTACAGTCATACTGTATTCTGAGTGCAGTTCTATCTTTGTGAAAACCAATAGACCAAAAATTGATGTATAGTGTCTGTCTTCACAAAATCAGGCAGTACTGTCAACACCTGTGACTTGAAAATCACAAAGGAACTTTTTATATCAAACCTTCAGGATCCAAAGCTTCCACTGAAGAACTGTCTATCCTTTCTATGATTTCTTTCTATGGTGTAAACTGTGGAAACTTCAAGCAATAGCTTATCTTTGCAAAGTTCTTCATTTACCACTGATGTAAATGTAATATTTTTTTAACAACAAAAAAATTACATGTAACTGAAAAAACTTGTCTACTTTATTCCACTTCAGTTTTATTCAAATCATGAGGATTAAACTGTGATCAGCTCACCATCACTAACAGCTTAGGTAATAATCACAAGTGTAAGATGTGTAAGGTTCGTCCTTCTCTGGATGACAGTAAATAGTTGGCCTAACTGTAAGGTACTGTACATGACTGGTGGTTTTAACCAACAAAAGATCGCAGGAGAAACTCCTGAGATCAGTGCCCATGGAATATTAATGTGATATTTTATTGATCCCACATTCCAGCTGAGTTGTCCTCATTCAAAATGCCAGCAGGCTCTGAAATCCAAAGACCAGGCTAAGTGAATGGTTATTTCCAAAGAGAATATTTACAACCAAAATATGAGCAGTATGAACCAAAGCGTTCCCCCCACAATTTTCCTCCCAGCTTGTTTTGCTTTGAACACTTAGAAACATCTGAGATTTCATCATTTACTCACAATCTTCAGTTACCGTGACAAAAATAGAGAGAGTCATGCATCAGGTGGAGGTGATTTTCCTCTAAACACCCAGTGTGCTGCATTTTTCCCTCTCTCCTTAAATTCTCCTTTACCTGGCATCAGGGCACCAAACCCTGAAACCCCTCATAACTCACAGCGCAAGATCAGCGCTAACCTAAAAAACAAAAAAAAAAACTGCCTCCTCCTAACAGGGTCTCATTTCAGAGTAAAATAGGTCGATGCTCTGCTGGAAGTTTCCATTGCCCTGGAAAACTGTAGGGCCATGACAGAAGTACTCAGACAGATGGATAAATGGATAAACGGCTGTAGTTGTTTGTCATCTATCATATTCTTTTTGTGTTCATTAAAAATGCCCATCAC
The DNA here is from genome assembly GCF_900963305.1 of Echeneis naucrates. Taxonomy (NCBI): domain Eukaryota; kingdom Metazoa; phylum Chordata; class Actinopteri; order Carangiformes; family Echeneidae; genus Echeneis; species Echeneis naucrates. The sequence goes on along the minus strand of NC_042525.1, from coordinate 16,241,933 downwards.
TGTAGACTTAATTCAGCAGTTGCTGGGTTTTTGCTGTAGAGCCAGATATGAATTAGACTGAGAGTAGCAAACAGGCCGCACTGACAGAACATAATTACAGTAAAAGGTCAACAGAGACCCAATCTGCTCTAATGACAGGATGGGAAATGTTGGCCGACCCCAGGAGTGTTTGACACTGGCAGAGACACAGAGACACAGCTGCTGGTCATTACCAGGCTGTTAAACTGGAGCATTTACACTTTACAACCTGTTTGTTCTTTCACTACAGAGCAGATTATTATACTGTTACACTACCAGGCAAAAGTTTGGGCACACTTTCCTATTCATTTGAGTGAGAAGGTGTGCCCAAACTTTTGCCTGGTAGTGTATGTACTGTGCGTAGGCTGATTATTTTCAGCACAACGTAATCACCTGCGCTTCGCTACTGTGTTTCCTCATGATGCCGCTGATATAGTCAGAGTTCCTCTTCTAATCTTCCGAGTCAGTGCTCTCAGTTCACAGTGTGAACCAGATCACCAATGCCTAACTATACACAGTGCAGCAGACGCACCTCACTGAGGTCCATTACGGAAGCTGCCAGGGAGCCATCACACTTTCTGTTAGCCTTTTGTATTTTGACCAAAATGTTTCAAAACTGCATTCATAAAATCCTGACCAGGGAGTGAGTCAGTTGTCCCCGCAGTGAGTCGGCCTTTGCTCCATACTCATCTTTCTTTGGAAGGTCACTTTCAGTCGAACAGTCTTTGTTTCACCTGAGTGCTACATACAAAGTCACTTTGTTCTTTGCTCAGTGCACCATTACTCCATTACACCTTTACATAGAAAATAGCTCTTTACTGTTAGAAACTTTCACTTTACACAGCCTTAGAATTTGGGAAATCTCATATACACCAGGTGATACAACAGCTTTCTTAAACGTTGTCCGTTTGTTAAATGTTTTGACCAAGACCTTAAAATCGAAAGCTAGAATTAAACCACTGTGTGTCTGTTTAAAGGACCTATTGTGCTTATTTCCAGCTCCATAGTTTTAATGCAGGACTTGAGTGGAGCAGCTTTGCCTTGGTCAGAAACTGCCTGTAATGTAGTTTTTCATAGAGTCGTTGCCTGAAGCAGCCTCCTGATGAGGCCTACTTAAATGCCCATTTCTCCTGATTGCCCTACAGGAACTTTGGGAAGCCTGGAGAGAGATAATGCCCCCAGCACCTGTGAGCACCATTTCATCCTCTTGGCACTGCAAACTGAAAGTGAATCTATGTAACAAATTCCATCTATCACGTCTGAGTCAGTCTGTTCCAGAATATAAGAGCAGGCATGGAACTGGTACAACAAAGAGAGCATAAGATGTGCGTTCAGTGGATATTACACCCATTACCTGTGCATTGCATGGTGTTTTTACTCTTTCTATCATTAGATTTCTATAACAAAGTTTTAAATATATATGCACCGATTAATTGTTGTATGTGTGAGAAATGTACTGTACTAAAATCCAAATTTAAATGAAAATATGTAAAGCCAACAAATGTTATCATTATTTTATTGTTATAATAAACCAAACCATTATCTGTTAAACTGGTGTTCTCTGTCAGTTGTACATAAAGGGAATGTGCATTGGAGCAATTACTAATTTACATAGAGGAGTATGTGAGGGAAAGCTTGGACTAGAAAATAAGACCTCAGGAGCAGATCTTTAACGGTACATTCAGGTAATTAATTGATTAATATCCTTGATTTCAATTTGGTAAATCTTAATTTTCTGCAGCTGCAATCAGCTATAGCATTTCCACTGTGGAGTTACTGATTTTACACCTTTGGATTCTATTTTATTGTCTCGCTGATTTAATCTGCTTTACTGCATATTTGCACAGAACAATACCATGGGACTACAGTGAAGAGATTTTATCACAGAAAAAATGATTAATTTAATATTTATACTGACTCTGACTGAACTTAATTCAGCCCTTTTACTATGTGTGTACTACACCCTCAAAGTATTAAAGAATTAATATTAGAGCCGTGGTAGATATCGGTGCTCAACTGCTCAGTTCGTCTGGTGTTTATCTTAAACGTGCTGCTGCAGGAAATAAAAAATGTACCAGCTCAGGATTTTTCTCTGTGAAGACAAACACAATGGGGGTTTGAGCAGTATTGGTTGAGCTAAGTGTGAATGGAGTCACTGTGCGTGATATGATATAAGAACAGACCCATCAATTACTTGTTTCACTGGCAGATGACCCTGATGACACATGACAAGATCACACATGTACAAGCAAACAGCACACACCGCAATGTTTTATTTGCCAATTGTGTTGTTTTCTCATGTTGAAATTAACTTCAGCTTGAAGCTTCACCAAAGTGATGCTACTTCTTGGTGTGTTTCTTGACATTGTAAGGTAAACACAATAGTTCGGTAGATTTATGGTCAAGTAACCTTTAAAAAAATATAATGCTTTATTCCTAAAAGTTCTGTTGCAAACTGAGATGTACAATATATCTGTTTTCTGAAAAGTCAAGATTTGCTTCAAGACCATCATCACCCATGCCTCGCTTGCTTAACAGAGTGAAGAGAATGAACTGTTGCCTCAGATCTTATGTGATAATGAAAAAACATCTTGACAGTCTGCCTTCGCTTGTGAGTCATTAACTGCACATTAGCTGATTGTAGTTTTTTTGTTGTTACTGAAGACAGTTGTGCTTTGTAGTACATAATGAGTCAGAGTTGTTGAGTGAATAATAATTTGTAGAAGCTGTGGGTGTCAGGGATTGCGTTTTGTTTGTGTTCACATCCCGTTTTATTTTGAAAATCCTGTTCTTGTTCTGTATTCCTCGTGTCGATTGCGTTCCCTGCCCTAATGTGGTTCACCTGTGTCTTGTCTAGTCACTGTATTTATGTCCTGTTTTCTGCTTAGTCCAGGTCAGATCCTTGTCTCTCTGCCCATGTCTCTCTTGTTCACTTGTTGATGTTGTCTCACTTTTGTTGTTGTTTGGTCTGCCTGCCAGGGCTCCAGTCTTTCTGCCTGTGGTCTCTGCTTATCTACCTGTCGTCCCTCTGTCTCTGCTATTTTGTAATTCTTGGTTTTGTTCATCATCCCTTTACCTGTTATTCTGTAGTTTTTTGGGGTTTTTTTGCAATTAAAGTATTCATTTTCACACCTACCTGGTTCTCATGGCTCCTGCTGCAGATCTGAATGAAACTGATCAAATGTGCAACTAAGCACTGTTGTGGAATAAGTGTAAGTATTTATAAGTAAAAGGATTACATAATTAGACTAAATGTAATTGTAATAAAAGGTCCTGGGTTCGGTTCCTTGTCCTGACTTTCTTTCTGTGTGGAGTTTGTATGTTCTCCCTGTGCCTCCGTGGGTTTCCTCCAGTTTCTTCCCAGCGTCCAAAGACATCATGTGTGGGTTAATTGGTGACTCTAAATTGTGCGTAGGTCTGAGTATGAGTGGTTGTTGGTCTCTGTCTGTCTTCGTGTGATGGACTGTTGACCTGTCCAGGGTGTACTCCGCCCTCGCCCAGGAACATTGGCTCGGATTGGTTCCAGCACAACTACTTGTGGCCCCTCCAGATAAGCAAGAGAAAATGAATGAGGGTGAGTGTGTAATTGTAATCAGTTATAGCTACTGAGAAGAAAAGTGAAATTACGTTTCACTCACCAATAAAAACGTATATATTCACTTTGGCAAAAAAAGCAGCTGTGTAGGATATAAGATTTATTCTTTGCTTTGAATATTTAATCATAAAGGAGCATCTTATTTTAGCATATCTGCAGGCAGAGGTAAATTGGTGATCTGGAGCCTGCTAATTAACAGAATTGTAACCTTCCCTACACATCTAGGCTTGATTTACTTGTTTATTTGTTTGTGTGGGTGAATCGATATGAAACCATTTCTTCCTCGACACTCCCATGCATCACTGTCTGCACACGCTCTACCACAATGTTAAGATCCTTTCACACTGAACTCTGGAACCCTCCCCCTGCCTGTGTGTTTTTCTCTTATCTTTCCACAGACAGCAGGTACATTCATCATAGTCTTCCTCACATGCATTTGATTGAAAGAGTGAAAAACAACCAGCACCCATGTCTCAAGCTGTCCTGAGGTTCACTGGCTGGCTGCTAAGTAATCTGGCGGGTCTATCTGGTTGTCTGTCAGCCTGTTTTTATTAGTCTCTATTGTTTTTCTGCTTTTAGAAAAATAAGATGATTTCTTGCGCATGAACATGAAGGATAGTATCCCAAAGTTGCTATAACTACATAAAAATTGCTTTTATATGTCAATGTTTGGTAAAATTAGGGTGTGAACTGAGATGCTCACAATTCAGTGTGAGTCTCTTGCCACCAGACAGTGTGTTTTTTGTTTTTTTTTTTAAACTTTCCTCACCCTGAAAGATCTGTCATGAGGTGACTCTTCAAAGGTTCTACAGTTAAAACTTAAAAGATAACTCCACACGGCCATTGCTGTTTAAGAATTCCTTTTAAAGTGACTTCACAAAATAAAACTGGCCAAAATGCCCAGATGAGAGAAATCAAAAGACCATCCAAAGCTAAAGGCTCTGAAATGATACGTCATAAAGAATATTAGACATCAAAAAGTATCAATTTTGCAATCTTCCAACAGCAGATTTTTTTTTTTTTTTTTGGGGGGGGGGGGAGGGTCCCATACACAAGAGTAGTCAAGATGTTTAGTGGTCAGTCTGAGAAAACACAGGGAACAGAACAGTGGCTGAAAATCTATCTACATCAGAAATATTTTAAGAATAAATAAATATACACATACATAATATTTTAAAGAACAAAAAAAAATGTTTTTGTCAGCATGGATTTGGGTGTGAAGTGAAACAGCTATGCCTGGAACCGCATGACCTCCAAGGAGTCCAGCCCACACTAAACTTTTAAAATGGTCATCAAACTAAGTTTTTGCAGATCGTGTTGAGAATTTAATAATCCAGGATCGCGCTCTCTTGGAGCTTGTGCATACCACGCAAGATAGTTTGAAAAAAAAAAAAGGGGGGGGGTTCCTCCACTCGCCTGCCCTTTACCTTGATTCCATGTGTTTCATATGTAGATTATTTTCAAAGTTGGTGTTTTAATCCTTCTTTAAATTTCCCTCTGATTAAATCACTTTAAATAGAGAATTTTTGCATAAATGAGTTTGTAATGTAAAAATAAAGTTTTGGGCCATCTCAATACAATATGCAAACTTTGCAATGATACCAAAGTACCATGCTCTCTTAAATTTTCAAAATCTTTCTATTGGATTTTTATTTGTACTTTCAACCCACCAAGGACAAAGATGGCCCTTTTACTCCTCTAAATTTTCCTAATTTCTCTAGGTTCAATACAAAGTTGTTGTTGTTTTTTTTGTTTGTTTGTTTGTTTGTTTTTTATATACAACATGCACAATCAGATTATAAAATGTGATCTCTTAATAAATAAATAAACTGCATATCCATTAATTGATTATTCAAAATGTTTTTTAAGTAGAAAAAGTAGATTTTGGATTAACAATTAACAATCTAAAACCAAAAAGAATTGCAGTGTTTGTGGGGGCCCAGGATGAAAGCAATTGGCTTGGCAGAGACAAAGCACATCAGGGGACAGGAACCAATTGTAGCTGAGTCCATCAGTGTTTACCACACAGAGAGAAGCAATACTCAGGCAAAGACTAGAGAGGACGATTCTTAATGAGTGCAGAGCAGCTTGTTCAGGTTCAGGTGTTCAGGTGAGTTGGTAGGAGCGGAAAAATGATTCAGGAATGCCAAAGCAGAGACAAACACTTGATAAGGGGGAAACACGGGGAAAAAAGACAGCCCCGAGGCAACTCCAAACACAAAAGCAGCTAATCCTCTCATTCCAGAAGCTGGAGTGGAGGTTTAGATTTATGAAAAGGTAATGTTTGGATTAATGTAGAAAACCTTTCTGCCAGAAAATCTCCCATGTGACTCATGGAGCTGTGCAAATTCTTTTATTCTTACATTGTGCCTTTACCTAGGACATTTCTATATAGTATATAGACTTTTGCCTTCATGGTAAGGATAACTGTGAATATTATACTAAAGCCAATCTGAAATGGCAAAACATTAAATACGTAAACATAAAATGTAAATGATGACATGTTCTCTAATACCTCTGTGTAAAATGGCTGGCAGGAGCGTGACAGGGCTGGAGTTCATTCACAATCCTTTTTACAACGGTATCTCAGATGGACAACATCACATGATGCTGTTTTAGGGCTGAATGAGCAGTGTTTGTGAGTGTGTGTGTGTGTGTGATTGATGGATAATGTGTCCAGCGCTGGAGAGCAAAGATCTGGGGCAATAAATTTTTACATGTTGCTATCAGGGAGCTGTCATGTTGCCCAGCCCTTTGTGAAGGCTCATTTCCCCTCAGTGTCTGAGCAACTACAGTCTGTGTGACTGTCATTAAATAAACTGAGACTGAAGCTGTGAGGACGGCGACCACCAATCAGTCGGATGACCCCTGTTTGAGTACCATGTGCTGCTAAAGCTCAGTACCACCCATGGTGTCTATGGATAAATGACAATAAAAGAGTAGAGTACAATAAGAAGACTGTACCAGGGATAAGGCTGTAGTTTGTGTTTGGTTTTTTCCAATGTTACAGGTTGTCTCCAGCGTTTCATAATATTTAATGACATTCATGTCTGTATTTCAAGACTCTGCAAAGCTGAATTGAATATATGAATCCCACTGTAAATGTCAGTTTTTGAAAACATAAATAAATGATAACGGTAAAGACCAGTTTTATTCAAATCCAGACTCTATATCTGGATATATCTGAAGCTACTGGGATCTTTTTTTTTTTTCTTTTTTTTTTTCACTATCCTTAATGGTCCATATTTTACACATCTCTTTCTTGTTAGTGGTGTGTCTTGTTATCCACGAGAAGATATATTTACACATTTTTACACAAGTAATTCAGGTCCAAGTGCAGCAAGTGGATGAACTGGATGGATGAAATCAAATAAATTTGCCAAATGAGTAAATAAACAACACATCCTCTTTGACGGAAATTTAATCCTGCAGCAGTTCATCCATCAATGAATTATCTTTACTGCTGCGGGATCGTGATTCAGAGCCTGGCGGGTTACCTGGACAGGTCGCCAGCCAACCATTCACACTCACATTCACATGAACAGGTAATTTTAGAGTCACTGTAAACCTGCATATCTTTGGACAGTGGGAGGAAGCCAGAGAACTGGACGGTAAACGATATATTCATTCATTCGTGCATTCCCTGTTTCCGGGTCATGAGGGGGGGTGTTGGAGCCAATCACAGCTCACACTAGGTGAGGGCAGGATACACCCTGGACAGGTCACCAGTCCATCACAGGGCCAACACACAGAGAAAGACAGAGACCAACAACCACTCACAGTCACACTCAGACCTACAGACAATTTAGAGTCACCAGTTCACTCAAACATGATGTCTTTGAAAGGTGGTAGGAAACCCAAACAGGCACGGGGAGAACATGCACATAAAGGAGTTAACCCCAGCTCATATTGGGTGAGGGCGCAGGTCGAACAAACAAACAAAAAGTTTTCGAACTTGGATTCAATCCCAGACCCTTCTTGCTGTGAAGTGACAATGCGAACTACTGCACCACCTTGTTTCGTGGAAAATGCACTTGTCATGAAAGTTTAGTTGTGCACAAATATAATTTGCAGGAGATGGGGTAGATATTTCTACAGAGTTGTCTCTGTTTTCCTGAACTGATTTTCCCCACTTAAGTGGGTCCCATCAGCCTCCTTGAAATTCAGCTTAGACAGGAGCAGAGTGAGTGATGATAACATTAACTGTTACGTACAATAGCAAATCCCTAAATGAGCAACCTGTTTCATCTCTATTTCTTTCTTGCTTACATTCTGTCCTCCTCTCCTTCTCTTCTTCTGTCTTTCTTGTGTATTTCCCTGCTGCTCTCTTGAAGAAAAATATGACATTATTAATTACCACTCTCTGGGGGAGAAAGAACCCCATCCCACAGCAGTCCCATCAAACCCACATTGGAAAACTGAGCTCAAATCAATAAAAACACCATATGAAAAACTATTTAGAAAACTGTTTTGTTAAATGAGGCAGTCACAATGCTGCAGCTACAGCGAGAACGCTGGGACTAATATATATCCGGACATGTTTAGGTAATTAATTCATGGTTAGGAGTAAAATCTGATTTAGCTGTCTCAGAATCAGTACCAACATGAATCCAAAACAATCAATTTAAATTACAAAACGTACCAACTCTTAAAGTAGAACATTTGAAGCTTTCTGAAAATGCAATTCTGCAAAAAAACTGCTATTAGCTTTTCAGTGGCATCAGTATGTTTGCTTAATAATGATTCATGAGAAGATTTTGCAACAGATAACCCTAACCCAAATGTCCATCAAGAGAAAAACATGAAATCTGACTTCTTACTCCAAGATTGTGGTAGATTGAATTCCTGGTGATAATGCTCCTCTTTAGTTTGTATTTCATTTCAGTATTTTTCACTTTGACCTGATCTTAGTATCTTCATAAATATAGTGATGGAGGGCATCTCAGTTCCACAACAGGATACAGGATATATAAGATATTCCATGCACTTCTCTTTGCCAAAAGTTATATACTACAAAAGTCTGTGGTCCCTGTGGACTTAATTACACACCCAGTGCCAGATCTTTAAGAAATATCGTAAACTGTCAGACTCAAAGATATATATGTACGGTGAATAATGGTTCAGCTTCCAGCTTGCAGGATTCTCACAACAGTTAAACTGCTGTCATGCAAAGTCAGTCATTTCCATAATGTGGCCTTGGAGGTCTGTACTGTATACAAACACACACTAGTGTTTGTGTATCCATTTTGTAGTGTTTATTGTTCCCTTGAGTTTTTGTTCAGATGTAGGCTAAAAGCATGCCAACTATCCAACCAACCAAGAATGATTCAAAGGACACTGGGTAAACACAATCTGCAAACAAAAGTCTGCAGTTGCACCTTGAGGACCTAAATTGAATATGTGAGCTGTGATTTGGTTGATGTGATCCTAAAAGAGCAAAGGCGAGGGCAAACAATTGCCACACGGCAGACTGTGATTGAGTAACTAGATGACACCTGGGATGAACCGAAGAGAATGTGAGCAAATGAGAAAATCCCTTCTGTTGATGAGAGGTGCAATTAGAGGGCAGAGAGCCAGGAGTCTTTTGGACATTATACTAACATAAGTAAATGGACTCCAGGGTGAGAGCAGCTTTTTCATATGGTCTGGAGGTAGCAAGGCTAACTTTTAACAAATTTAATTAGTGAGTCTGGAGCAGATTGGTCCTGATGCTGTTTGTTTGAACCACACTGAGCAGATAGAAATGATTAAGGCTAGCTAGAGCTGTTGGGCCAGGCTGATCTTCAATAAACCCTTAAAATATCAGTTCAATTTGTTGGAAATGTTCTGGTGTCATTTGCCAATGTTTTCTACATTTGCCCCATTTTCTGTCATTTATACAGCTTTACAGTCTCATTACATGCATGTCAGGTGTTATGCTCTGAGCCTATCAGCAGCAGTTAAAGATAAAGATCAGGTTGTGCATAAATATGGGACCCAGTGTGTGCTGAAACAGAACAAACCAGAATTAATCATCTGATGCACACCCTGCATGGCAGCTGTAAGACAGGACAGTGGGGCTGATACATGTGTCAGCCCCACTGATTTATCGCTATTGTTAAGAATTTTAAAAGGCTAGTTTAAATGCAGAGAGGCTAAAGTAATACCACACAGAATGTTAACTCGCCACTCGCAGTGTTCATGTTGCACAAATACTTCAAGCAGGACATGGAATTGTTTTTGTTTTGTTGGGTTTTGTTTGTTTGTTGTTTTTCACCAGATCAAATTTTATTCTATGAAAAGTCCACCAGAACCTTGAAAGTCTGCTCATATTTATCTTTCTGGATGTGCACAGCATTATTCTGACATAACTGAAAACAATCTATAAGCAATCCTTCAAGAAAGTCAGAGAAACAAGAACCCAGCATCATGCCTAAACAAATAAATTTGACTGTGTTTAACAAAAAAACGTTTGCCATCTTAAAGCAGGAATTTAACGATGTCCACATTTTCACAATTAGGAAAATAGTTTGCCCTTTACCTCTGCTGCTGCCCTTCTGTGTGACATTTATATTACAGTTTCATGCAGGTGTCAGCAGTGCAACCTCATTAAATGCTTTTTTTTTCCAAAGGTGAACATATCATATTAAAATTAGGCTTTTCATACTTTTCATATTTTCACATAACCTGCATTTCCACTGACTTCAGCAGCTCATTAAAACTCTATCTTGGTGAAATCTCCACCTGACATGTTGTAATGTCACAGGTACTGTTGGTCATCATCATCCCATGACCAGTCTGATATGACACATGTATTCAATCAGTCAATGGATGCGACAGTGATGATTGGCTAGAGCTGGCACACACAAACACAGGCACAAACACACACACAAACACTCACACGTTAGCACATGCAGTAATTGCAAGTCGAGACAATTCAAAGGAAGTGCAACTTCCAACTTCCTTGTGTAGAGTTCGGCCCTGTTTGGCCGGGGCAGAATGGGTGTGGTTCGTTTGGGTTTTTATCTCGGCGGGCCTGGGCCTCTCGGGTGCAGGGCGCTCCCTTTTTTGGGGTGTATGCGGGTCACGGGTTGGTGGTGCCTTGTGGCCTGCTCTGGGGTGAGGGGGAGTAAGGAGAACAGAGGAGGGATGGAGGGGTCGGGGGGAAGCTCTGCCCGGGGACGGTGGGTCTGATTGTTGTGGTGGGCTGGGGCTTGACCCGCCCAGGAGTGGGGCGTGGGCGTGGGCGCGCGTCGGCCTCACCAGTGTGTGGTGGGCCCCCTGTTGGGGGTCTGGCCAGGTCAGTGGCTGGGGGGACTCCCTGGGCTTAGCTCGTGCTGTGTGGGGTGCGCCCAGCTTTTTCATTAAACCAATACCATTGTCAATAAAGTTAAACACACGGCGACAGAAGGAGTATGTCAGAGTCATGTACAGAGTAAAACTGTTTCAACTCAACAAGGCACCAGGAACACTGGCACTGCCTCCCCCAGCTGCTGAACAGGACATTTAAAAATTTCCATTTCATTCATTTAAAAATGTTAAATATTCAGTTTTTAAGTTCAGGAATATCCCAGTTGTAAGACACGTCTGAGATGTTTGTTCCAAAATAATAATAATAATAATAACTTCAACTTACTACTCATTATTTTTCAATAAACACTGTCATACCAAATACTGTTATTTGACCTATAACAACTTGTGGCCACTGGAAGCTATTTTCTTCTATGGCTGGAGAGAAGGACAGAGCCTGTATATTTCAAAGGGAGATTAGACTAGCTTCAGTTTTGAGGAAAAATTGACTTTTTCTGCCATCTGGTGGAAAAAGATACACAGTAACGCACTAAAGAGACATTTGAAAACCACACTGTTGGAATCAACACTTCTCATTTCAACACAGGAAATCTACTGTTATTTGTTGTTGTTATAGACTACAGTAGTTTTAATTAGCAGTCATAAACCACCAACTGCCAAATATTAAAAAAAAAATTATTATTCAAAATAATGAAAAATAAATCTAGTGTAGTAGTTTGTACGTGTAAATTGGTTCAGTCTGAAATGTAGTGAATACACTTATTCATGTAAAAGTAAATTTGTAGTTCCTTGTGTACTTTTACTTTCCACGCCTGGTTTTACATATAGCTCAAATTATTTGACAAATAACTTACTCTCCATCTAGAGAATTCATAATTTATGTTGATGTGAGCGGTTAGATTTTAAAACATCTTTTTCACGACTGTACTGAATGTGTTCAGCGGTGGCGCCTTTGGGATGGACTGGCCCTTTAAGACGCTCTCGACCCTTTTTGGGCTCTGTCGCGTTCCGTTATTTGCGGAAGTGTGTTTGGGTGCTGTGCTTATTTGAGTACGACAAATTCCGCCATTTTCCTGTGAAATACGGATTAAAGTAAAGTCTAAAAATGTCCGTGGGGGGCCGTTTAGAAAACGCGAACCCTGTGATTTTCCAGCGGTCGGGGGAGAGGCTGATGACGGCGTCTGAGGAGGATGAGGACGTCCATGACCCCATCGACGACAGGGAAATCTTCGATATCCTGTTCCAAACTTCGACCGTTTCCTCTCTGCTTTTAGCTGGCTTCACAGTTGACAAGACACTTTTTATAGAACACAAGCTGTGTTTAACACTTTGGACACATTTGTTATATGTAACGTTGCAGGTTGTTGCGACATGTCTGCGTTAAAGTAAGCACTTTAGCGGACTGACAGACCCAAGACGTTTCACGGCTGGGTCAACATACTTCATATAAACCACGGTTTCAGTATAACTTATTCACATACAATACTAAAAAAAATCTACAGCTGTTTGCACGTTGAGTTAACAATGCAAATATATAATTAATTTGACTAATAAATATAATTAGTGTCAAATTGGATGATGCATTGGATTTTATTATTGTGTAGATGTGGCCTTGAATTCTTTAACTAAAGTTACATCTGATCAGATCAATCAATGACCCAGAGCATCCTCTATCTCTGGAAGAGCTCAACGTGGTGGAACAAGACAGAGTCAAGGTATGTCTCCGTAATCCTGTTTTTTGGTTTGATTTGTAGTATTGCTAAAATGTAAATGTGCAGGAAATAATAGACTTCTAGATAGACTTTTTTTTTTTTTCTCTCTGTTTGAGCTTTGAAAGTATAGTTTTTTGGGGGGGGCTCTGTCATTGTGTCTTGACAGATTAAGGAAATGTTATATTGGTTATTCAAATTGAATTCCGTTTATTGCTAATAAAGTATCCATCCATCTTGTCTTTTCCTCAGGTTAATGATGTAGAGAGCACTGTTGGTGTTGAGTTCACCCCCACAATCCCCCACTGCAGCATGGCAACACTCATCGGTCTGTCAATCAAAGTCAAACTGCTGCGCTCCCTTCCAGACAGATTTAAAGTATGTTTGTGTCTGTTGTTGGCTATAGAGACGCACATTTAACATCATCTCCTTTGATATGATTCTCACTAGATATGATCCAAAATGTACATGTGTCAGTGTTTTGTTTATTTATTTTATTTTTTTCCCCTCAGTTTGGCTCTAAACGCTGTGTATATTTCTGTTTCAACCCAGATTAATGTCCACATCACTCCTGGGACTCACGCCTCAGAGGAAGCAGGTAAAAAATATATATATTTCATAATAAGATAATAGTTTCCATTCACTATTGGTATCTTTTTAGACGCAGGCTACTAATAGCTAAGGCTTATTTTTTAATGTGAGGGATTTGTTATGTTACCATGTTTTTCTTTTTTGGTCTTTGTTGTAGTCAATAAACAGCTGGCAGACAAAGAGAGAGTGGCAGCAGCTCTGGAGAATTCCTCTCTGCTGGAGGTGGTCAACCAGTGCCTGTGCACCAAGAGCATCTGAGCAGCCAGTCAGCTTTCTTTGTTCTGTTCTTTCAGCTTGTGACTTGCACAGAAGATCTCTGATCAGTCTTTGGTCAGGCAAACATGTTTGGCTCTATGTTTGACAGCCAAAATCCACTTAGCTGTCTGTCCATCCCAAATAACCAGACGTGGTATTAGTGGCTGTGGAAAACAGTGGACAGTCAAGCTCATACAGATCCAGTTCCAATGCTTCTGGAATGTAAGTACAGTATAACCCTATTCTTTGTTGTGTCCACCCGAAGAGAAAATACAGGTCATTGCCTGTTTTATAATCAGAAATTTGTTTTGTAGAATATGTAATGAAATCTCACAACCCTATTGACATGTTTAGTGTCCAAATTTTGTCATCTGTATATATTATTGCTTTTGAAATGTTATTAAAAGTGTACACATCAAAAATTAAGTGATGGAAATAATTGTTATCCTCAAAGCTTTTAATACTATATGTAAGTGGTCAATTAGTACCTTCTTAGGACAACATATTCACACTTAGATACAGTACACTTTGACAATGAAGACATTTTTAACAGCTTTTTAGAAAATATTGATTGTGTTATCAGATTTTTTTCAGAATTAGCTTCCACATCCTCTCAAAAATGCAGCACAGTAACTTAATGCAGGAATCCCATTAACATTACTTTTCAGCTGTTTGAGGTCCCCCCCGACTTGAGTCACAAATTTGAAAGCAAGCCAGTTGCAGACCTAATAATGTACTGTTAAGGCTGAGCAGCTTGTCTTTAGTGTATATGTGACTAAAACAACATGTTTAAATAATTCTTCTTACTCGCAAGGAAATAACTGATGTATCTGAATCAGATTTACCCCAATCAATGCTTTTGCTGAACAGATTTACTGAATATTATATGGAGTTAATGTTCAACTGACCGTCATGAGGCCTAAGGCCTCTCTGTGTGGAGTGCGTGTTTATAGTATGTTTGCATGGATTCCCTCCCACAGCCCATACGCACATTTGGTTTAACTGGTGACTATACATTAGTTGCAGCTAATGTGATGTCTAGCTGAAGGTTTATTTGAGCCATTCCTGACATTTGTACTGTAAAAAAAATGTCAAGACAAACATCTCTGGCTTTTTGAATAATTAAAAAAAATTATCCTGGAAAAGAAATATAGCACTTGTCCCAAGTTGCTCCGGTATTGAAAAGTTCACACTAGGTCATCTCTCCACAAGATGGCACTATGGGACATATTTTTCATTTCTATTTCAAAACTAGAAAAAATGCATTAGGTTCCTGTCACTACTTCTACAAGATACTGGATTTGCACAAGTCAAACTACTTTCTAATTTAATATCATTGTATATTTGGTTTCTTACAGTTGTCGTATATATTATCAGATGATGGAAAGGGATGTTTTTGGTTTATGCTGTTTCCGTTCTGGGAATACTGTGTTCTAGGTCCAAAGAACTTTTCTTCCTTGTCCTTCCAAGTACAGAGTCCCACTTGTGTGAGTGTGTGCGTGCATGCTTGTGTGCATACATGTGACAGAGAGAAAGAAATTAATTATTCTTCATATCAAGTTTGAAGTTTACAAATGGAGTTGGAGATATCCCCCATGGTCAGTGCAACAGAGAGAAAAACCTTTGACAGGTCTTGTCAGACTGTGTTTGACACACATGTCAGTACGGCAAATGATATTGTGTCCTTTTTACTTAGTGTGTGATATACAGTGGATCCCTGTGTGCGTGCGTGTGTGTGTGTGTGTGTCTGTGTGTCTGGGTCTGCATCTGCATCTGCATCTGCGTCTGTCCAGTTTTCCACCGGACTCCTAACTCTGCTGGCGTGGGATGAATAGTGGCAGTGTTCAGTCAGAGTGGGGCTGAGTAAACAGTCATCACAAGCTTGGCTGTTCTCTGCTGCACAAAGCAGCACAGTTCTGCACTATTATTTGTGCGACGAATGGCTGTTCACTAAACAACCACATACCTGAAGGACTGGCATTTGATTCAAAAATGATACTGATATGGCGCAACACAACATAGTTTCTTCAGCTGCGTGTAAACACTACAGTCAGCCAGCAATTGCATTATAGCAGTGAACAGTAAACATAAATCAAAGACATGCATTTATATAACATAGCTCCTTTGCTCCGATAGCACAGTTAAGTTGGTGGTCATTACTTTTCCTGTCATTAGAAAAGCTAGAGATAGGACTGAAGTTGTGATCAATATAGTCATCTTCAAGGAAACAATCGCATATTCTGCCTTCATTTGATTTTGTAAAGGTTCCCACATTAATTTGGGGCCAATACGTGTGTTTTTGGAGTCATTTATCCGTGTCAAGTAGAATGTTTGTTTTTTGGGGTTTTTTTTATCTCTCAGCCACATCATCTTCCTGTGCTTAGAAGGAAATCCCCTTCACGTCACATGAAATCACATACACAATTAATACTGTAAGCTGCATGCAATGACACAAAACTTATGTAGGTGTAACAACTCAGCCATTAAGCACCTTCTCTGGGGAAAAAAAAAACCCAGACTGGGACAATTAGTCCTTCACAGGAACCAACACTAACGACGTGGAGGGACTCTTGTCTGCTCCCCTCTCACTTCACGCCAGCGTTTCATAACCTGTTTGTTTTTGGGATGGATACTCCACCCTCGTGTCAACAAGCCCTGCTAATTAAGTTCATCCAACCACTTCTGTTAAACAACCTTGGCTTTGAATGGGAGGCTAATTGCAGCCTAAATATAAGGGCACAGACAAACATGGCTGCCACCCTAAAGACAGCTCAGACGTAATGGGGCGCAATGATAGGTGTTTGTATGCTGTTATCTTTCTTTTTTTTATTTGTAGAGCAAGTTGTCCAGTGTAGCATTTCAGGCATAAATAGAAAATCCTTGAACACCTACTGTAATCATATGGCTGTTTCTCCAATGTCTGAGAAGGACATGGTACTAAGGCGGGTGCTCCTACATGTTAGAGAATGCCAGAGAATAGCAAGCAAGGCACTTTAAAGATGTAATGACAAACCTTTATCTTTCCATCCATATTTCATCACTGTCACCTTAATCCTCTTTGGTTTTTGGGAAATTGTAATGTGACAACCTATCACCTCACAGCCAGCCTTTATGTGTGGAGTTTGTATGCTCTCCTTGTGCCTGTGTGGGATACCCACTGGTGCTCTGGCTTTTTCCCACAGACAGTCTGCATTTGGACTAATTGGTGACTCTAAATTGGCTGTAGGCCTGAGTGTGGGGGTGGATGGCTGTTTACCTCTGTATGTTGGCCTTGTAATAGACTGATAAGCTGTCCAGGGTGAACTACCCTCTCACCCAGTGACAGCTGGGATTGGCTCCAGCCCCCAGGACCCTGATGGATCAGCAGTATAGATGAATTAAGGATCAATGGATGGATGCATGTGATGCTGTCAGACTTTAATAGCAATATGGTTCTGAAAAAGCAAACAGAGGACTGCACAGATAATTCAATTCAATAAATCCAATAAGTCCAATAAGAACAATAAACCCTAAAGTTGCACAACTTTTATTGACATTATTTAATGCCAGTAGAGGGCGCAATTTCAACAATCAAAATAACAATACATTCATTTATGACTTTTCAACAACTAGGAGACATAAACATTTTTATATGACATATATAGAAATATTCATTCATTCATTCATTCATTCATTCATCTTCTACCGCTTGTCTGTTTCTGGGACGCAAGGGGTGCTGGGGCCTATCCCAGGGCCAACACACAGAGACAGACAGAGACTAACAACCACTCACACTGAGACCCACAGACAATTTAGAGTCACCTATTAACCCAAACATGATGTCTTTGGACGGTGGGAGGAAACCCGCACAGGGAGAACATGAAACTCAACACAAGAAGGCCCCAGGCTGGTAACCATATTAAGAAATATATATATATGAATATTTGTAATCAGTTTGTGTGACAGTTTAGTCTTAATCTCATGTCTCTGGGAGTGTTTTTTTGTTTTTTTGTTTGTTTTTTGTTGGACATCATTACAGAGAAGTTTCCAGCCTCAAGATCTGATGAGGGCACAGTATGCATCTACTGTGCATGCCAGATGTTAACTTTAGCGCTCATGCACAAACTGCAAGCCTCTGTAGCTGCAGGAAGTTTGTAGTCTGTAGTGTCACTCAGTGGTAATTGTGGTTTGAAAGTCACTGAGAGGAATGCACCATTAAAGAAAATTGCAATCCATCAGACATTTTGCTCAACGTACTATACTGTAAATGTCGCCAGTGACATTCTGTATGTACTCTATGCAGAAATCGAGAGAAAGAGAAAGTGTTTTGCATGCTGACGGAGAGCACAGCATGTCATGAAGCAGCAGGTTACGCACTGTACATTGCTTAACTTTTTGCAGTCACATGGACATTCCCATCGTTTAATTTCTTGTTCTTATTTACAAATGCTGAACTGGGGCAGCATGGCAGCATGGCATGGTTAGCATTGTTGCCCCACTATAAGAAGGTTGAGGGTTCGGTTCCTCTCTGGGGCCTTTGTTTGCATGTTCTCCCCAGTTTGGCGTGGGTTTCCTCCCACCGTCCAAAGACAACATCTTTGGGTTAACTGGTGACTAAATTGTCCGGTCTGAGTGTGAGTGGTTGTTGTTTTCTGTCTGTCTCTGTGTGTTGGCCCTGCGATGGACTGGTGACCTTTTTCCATGGGTCCTTTTATTTTAAAATATCTATCAAAACAACAAAAGGGAATGGTTATAATAGAGAAAAGACTGTCTGAAATCCAGTAAAGCGTGACTGGTAATCTTCATTGGTTAAGGGTTGATTGCCAGGGGCCTTGGTTGTGAAATGATGTGAACTGGAACAACCTCTTTACCATCTAAGTTCAACTGATGATTTTTTTTTTTTTTTTTTTTTTTTTCATGTGCATCAACTTCATTTGTAAATCTCTGCTGCAAAAAACGAAAGTGAGACCCAAAGGCCTCTCTCACACTCTGGTTTTCTGTAGACAGAAAGAGAGAGAGAGAGAGAGAGACATAGAGAGAGGGGTGGGGGCGGCAAAAAGGGAAGACCATGACTCCTATTCCCTTTTACAGTCATCAGAGCAGCTTCCTCCAAACAAGTGGGCGTCGGATTCAGATAAATCAGTAGAGTTCCTCTTTCCTCTCAGCTTGTCTTCATACTTTCTCCACCATGTTTTTCATGTGAATGTTTGCTCTATACAGCTTCTGTTTACATATCTTGAATTCACCCCAGTCCTCAAATGGCCCTCATAATATGAGCTAGAGCAGCAAAAGCAGCAAAAGTTCAACGTGTACAGTTTTTCTCTTGCACTTCCCCCAAGTCCTAAACAAGACCATGTGAAAACCATGAGCTTTATTTTTAGGAACATTTATTCAGTCATCAGTGATAATAGTAACTCTAATATGAATTCCTTCTTCTGTTTAGCTGAACACTTTGTAATTCTAGGAAGACTATGCAGAGACCAATGAACGAATGAATCATTTTGACAATATTTGACTGAAAATGTACTATGATTCTTTGCTGTTCCATTGCGTTAAAACTGTCAAAATTTAAAGCACATTCATGACGTTACCTTTTAGAGACCATTAAATGAAATGTAAACGGGGGGGGGGGCGTTAGTGCTGTTTCCCCGCAGCAAGAAGGTCATTGGTTCGATTCCCGTACCTGGGGCCTTTCTGTGTGGAGTTTACATGTTCTCTCTGTGTCTCTGTCTCTTGTGTGGGTTTCCTCCCACCGTCCAAAGACATCATGTTTGGGTTAATTGGTGACTAAATTGTCCGTAGGTCTGAGTGTGAGTGGTTGTTGGTCTCTGTCCATGTGCGTTGGCCCTGTGATGGCTTGGTGACTTGTCCAGGGTGTAACCTGCCCTCACCCAGTGTGAACTGGGATTAGCTCCAGCACCCCAGACAACCCAGAAATGGATAAGTGGTAGAAGATGAATGAATGAACATTGTGATTTGACAGATTTGTTTGCAGCTCTTGGATTGTTTCACCCCCCTTCCTCCTCAAACTCAGGAAAATAAAGGAGAAAATGGAGGCTAACACACAACTAAAGTTTCACAGGGCTCACATCCGTGGGATACTCTCATGATGGTAAGCAGCAGGGACTTTTTAGAGTCTCTGATGGTCACCACATTACTTTGCGACAGGAAGTCACAGCTCATGGGAAAGAAAGAGGCCACATATGATACTGATCTTCATCAAACCTGCAGCATAAAAAAAAGTGAATACATGTTTTGTTCTATCCATCATTCTCTCAATTTTCCATTTAAAATGAATTGAACTCTCAAATTGGAAACTGCGGACACATTCGAGACCCACATAAGACCATCTAATTTATATTATATTTTATATATTATATATTTATATATATTTTATATTATATTTTACCCTACACATTTGTCTTCTGTCCTCCTCTATTTTTATTTGCTTTCCTGTTTTTTATTTTGAAACATTCAAGTTGATATATAAATTAAATTCCTCACTTACTCACTTACACAGAATTTTAATAATTGAAAAAAATCATTCAGTCATTTTACAACACATTGTGTTGTTTCATTTAGGGTGAGTTGAGCGCTTTCAAGCTTCAAATCTTCAGTGGTCGTTCTGTCATTTGCAATGGCAGAAACGTCATCTCCTCTCATTAGAGTCCATAATGTTCACTGAGCTCTGATACTGTGAGCCTTGAAGATACGTACTGCTTCTCCTCCTGTGATGTCCCTCCGTTCTTACACACACAGTTCAGACAGCATCCACAAAAATGCTGATAACAGTCTGAGGAAAAAGGAAGTTGTCCATTAAAGGCGGTGATTGCTGGATTTGAACTTGTTTGTGTGCTGTCTTTTTTGAAGTGTGCATATATGTGTCTGGACATAATTTTGTGTGTGTGTCTGTGGTGTGTGCACGTGCATGTATGCAACTTATTGGCCTGCAGCTCGGCTGTGTTTATGACATCTGACATAAGGTCCTTGATGTTGTTCCAGCAGGGCTCAGCTCTGCAGCACAATCATGCTATAACTCTCATCACTGCCCCTAATCTCTAAAACACAACACAACCTCCTCTGATTAGACTGCCTGGCTCCTCAATGTGTGCCATAAAGCTTGACTGCTAAATGAAACTTCCTGTGGCTTTGATGTGTCCTGGTCCCTCTGGGTAATCCACACAACGGGTTGGACTGCTTAGAAGAAAATAAGCATTAAGGGATCAGGATATCCGATTAATCTCTGATATCTGCTGATTCAACCTACACCAGCCAAAT
Organism: Echeneis naucrates; assembly: GCF_900963305.1. Classification (NCBI taxonomy): domain Eukaryota; kingdom Metazoa; phylum Chordata; class Actinopteri; order Carangiformes; family Echeneidae; genus Echeneis; species Echeneis naucrates. The sequence continues at coordinate 16,221,218 of NC_042525.1, read as the reverse complement.
CCCGGCTGGAGACCACGGACAGCAAGGTGCACACGTATCAAAATTGAAAATGTTAAACATTAGAGTGAAGACATGTATTAGTCACCAGTGGATTCTTCTTATTTTCAGTTTGATCTTCAGGAGTTTCTAAACCACAGCAAAAGAGATTATGTGAGCATTTTGAGCCAAAAGTGCACTCGGATGGCCGTGGATATACAATTGTGGCATTTCCATCCCTGCACACAAAGTCATCACAGTCCAGTCTGTTCTCACGCGTTGTTCTGATGGTGCTAACAAAAACCATCAGAGGAAATGCAACGCAAGGCAAGTTTATTTATATAACTCATTTCATACACAAAGGCAACTGAATGTGCTTTACATACATATACAAAGAATAGTGACAAGAATAAAATCAAAGTCATAAAATAATTACATTAAAATGATTACAAGAATATGCAGCTGATGGAATAATGTAAGAGTAAGTACGGTGCAGGTTTCCTGCTTAAGCGCATGAGAAAAAAATGTGTTTAAACTGGTTTTAAAAGTATCAACATGTGGTGCTGATTTAACTTCCACTGGCAGAGTGTTCCACTTGTTTGCAGCATAAAAGCTAAATGCTGCTTCTCTATGTTTAGTTGGGACTCTGATCAAAGTATCTCAAAGTATATCTTCAGAGAGCACCTCCCATCTAACACCTCTTAGATCATCCTAATGATGAGGTTTTATCTTATCCACCAGCAGTTCATCAAAGAACAATGTAATTCTTTCTTCTGGTAGTTTTTCTTTCCAGAAACAGAGGCAGACGTGCGCCACAAAACCTTTTGATATGTATTCCTCTCATTGTGGATACCATGGAGCGACTGCACAAAGCAAATTATTCATCAGAAAGTGCATGAACTAGTAAATCCAGGAAGTTTGGTTTGGTTTCACTGGCTGTGCACCAGTTAAAGGCAAAACTATTTGGCGCTAAGGTTTTGATACCAACATAAAGTGGAAAAAGAAAACAAAATGCCCTGCTAAATGTATTCACTTTAATATGTAACTGCTGATGTTAATGTTACGCAGGTTCCAGGTACAGTATCTGCCCCCAGGCTACAGCCAGCCACACCTCTAAAGACTCGGCATTCAGAAGTAGACAGGCGGCTAGCTCACCATCAGGATACATTAACAAGTGGGGATTTTACGACCCTGCATTAGTTAATATTTTACTACAGCACTTCACGGCAAGCAATACGAAGGCCTGGCTTTTCTTTGTCATTATCCATATTATCTGTTTGATTGAAGATCACCCAACCTCTCCCACATCACTGTTTCTGGGTCAGAGTCATGTTTCTGGTTTGGTGTCAGCCAGATATAGTTGCAAAAGGTCAGGGAGAGGGGATGTGGATCAGTGATAAATGTATTAATCACACCGAGTGCCTTTTTATACCAATTTATATTTATTTCTGACACTTGGCTCTGTCTTTTCCTTAAAAAAAAATACTTTCCTGTCTAATCACATTTTATTGCGCCTTTAATTTTTTCTGTTTCCTTTCTGTGGCTGTGACTACTTGACAACACTGTCGCCCGTTCCTTTCAACAGAGACTGCGAAAATGGTCTTAGTGGCCTGACATATCTGAGCATTCCTTGCAACCTGTTTAACCTCATGATGTTGTAACAGTAAGGACAGGGACATCTAGTGACGAAAAAAATCCCCCCATTGAGTGTTTCATTTTTGTTTTGACCTTTGCTGTTGTCTCAAAAAATGGCCTTAAAAGTCAGATTAATGGGAGTGGGGATATGATTATGTAGGTTTTGAGCTGAAATTAATTTAATTGAAGGATTAATTTTGTGATGTGAAGTTATAATATCTATTCATTTTGTAAAACTCTCTAATCTAAAACTAAATAGCTTCTTCAGCTACATGAAGTCAGGGTGATGTTTAATTAAAGCGCCAGTTTCCAATTAAGCGCTCTCATTCACCTGAATTGTTTAGTAGGTACAAGTTTCAGTGGAAATTCATGACAATCAAGTCTGAAAAGAGAAACGAAAAAAAGACAAATGGCAGGTGGTCCTTCCCACACCAGTTTCACAAGTTAGTTGAAGCACATGAAAGCAGATGTATACAGAGCTGCAGCACGTGTTTCCCTGGCAGCACCAAGAACACAGAGCATACTGTGATTCAACATGGCCACAGCACTATTCATGAGCTATGAGCCGTACAACAGGCAATCATACAGTCACACATCAGTTTGATATTTACTGTGTAAATTTTATATCTGAGTGCCTGTGTTCACGTGACTAACTGACAGCCTTTCATCTGCATTATACTATATTTACTGCAGCATATTGTGCCTGTGTTTGTTTTTCTGCATTGAAATTACACAATTACAACATGAAACTGACTCAAACCGATTCATTTAGTCTCTTTATGTAATGTATATTGATCCTCACCTGTTTGACTTCACATTTCAGTGAAAAAGGGTTATGGCTGAGATTGACCAGAGCAACAAAAATAGGAGCCAGGTTGACACAAATAACTAAAGCAAGTTGAATCGTAAACATAGAATGAGATGTCAGCGAAACTCTATCACCCTTATCACAGACACTGTCATGGATCCAGATTTATCCATGGTTGGTAACTCCCTGTTTCTTTCTCTCTCTCTCTCTCTCACACTCACACACACAGCGGAAATAAAGCAGTTGCAGAGTGTTGGCTCTCTGGTATCTGTACCTGAGCTCAGGTGTCCCAGGAGCAGCAGGCACAGTGGATTTGCTTTGTTCTCTTGTTCCCATGTGAATGTGTATCACAGACAACAGGACACACATGAATACTTGCTTGGCAATGCATCAGCATTAGCATCATTATATTCCACCCAAACTGTCTGTCTGTATTTCCCAATTTAATAAAACATCATGTTTTACTTTTTCTTTACAATCAAGACTTCACTTTGAAATTGCTTATTTCTATGTTTTTTGTAACTGATCACAGCACCATCCTACTGCAGAAATATAAAAAAAAAAAAAGATTATTCACACACTGTAGCAACACGGTTTCATTTAAGTGTTGGGAAAAAGAGAACCAAATGGAAAGGTGCAATGACATAATTTAAAGAGCATCAGGCCATGTCAGGAGAAGGTTCAGGTGGATGGATGATGGGTGGGCAGGCCATTCCATAATTGATTTCTAAACCTAAGCACTTCTAGTTTTAACCCCACCAAACCATGACTTATTCAGTTGGCAGCCTCGGGGGCGAAAAAGTTAAGCCAGCAACACAGTTCTTTGAGCTCTTGCCTCTACATGCCCCCCCTTGTCTTTGCCCGTTTTTTTGACAAACCGCAGCTCGTGCACTTCCAAGATAATGACAAAGATGCAGCTCTCTCTGAACATCAAAAATGGAAACTTCCGAAAGCTGTTTCGCAACATCACGCGGGCTTCATACCGATTTAGCCATGGCATACATGATGCAATAACAGAATATATGCTTCTCTTGATAGAGTCAACATGTTTATTATTAGCAGTTAGGACTACCGACATAGCAGATTAGCATAACAGTGTTTGATTTATAGATCATTTTATATTTATTAGTGTATATGTAAGTGGGAAATGTTGAGTTGTAAATGTCAACTCCTCGCCATTCCCTCATGTTTTTCAGTTTTAGTTTTACATTTGGATTCTCAAATATCATATAATTTTTCCAGACAGAAATCTGATCTGTGTCCTCCCACTCTGCCTGCAAACTATGTTCCAAAGACACATGTAATAACCACGATGGAGGGCTCATCATGGGTAATTACTACTTGAACAGGAGAGACTGCAGATGGGAATGGTGGCGTTTGGCGCGGTGGTCACAGAAGTTGGTCTGGTAGGTGGCGTCTGAGGAATTTCCTCTGTGCAGAGGCATTCTGCTGCCTGCGAAGGTCAAAGATTTACATGTTTACCCAACACCGTAAATACTTTGAAACATAGCAAATGGAAAGGTCTGTTACATTCTCAGGGCCATGTTTATGGACTGTATAAACATGTTAAATCAGAAAAATAAGCTGTCTCCATAGTGATACATAGTATAATAACCCCATGCATCGTGCATTGTGGGAACTCAAATTTATTTCCTAAGTTAAAATTTGTGTACTTGTAACAATGTGACTGTTGCACTGCTTCTGCGGTCACGTTGTTTGTTGTGTTTTTTAATAAACTTCTGTTGCTCCACTTTAATAACTCCCTCTCTTTTAAGATTCAGTTCCAGCCTTTGTGTGCTGACTGACAGCCCCGGCCATGTGTATGTATCTGTGGCTCATTGTCCTCTTCTCCCAGCATAGTCTGTGTTCTCACCTGCTGTTGTTTGTCGCTGTCTCTTTGAGTCCCAGCCTTTCTCCCTAGTGTATAGCCTTTAGTGGGGACTGTGACTGAGCTTTCTCCCTTCAGGCCAGTTTGCCTCGTGTGCTTTGTTCACTTTACTGACAATTTGCTAAGTGGCTTGATTTTTAGCCTGCGTTGAGTCCATTTAAGTTTGTGCATTGCATCTTTCATCGGTTATGGTTACTTCACATAAAAGCTAAAAGAAGCTTTCACTTTCCATTTGCTGGTAAATGAATGCAGTTCTGTGAATAGAGAGACTGTCAGTTAAGTTAACTGGATCATAAGGATGCATCATTTCCTGTGAATCCCTGTGTTTGATTGTTGTCCTATGTGGGTTTCAACTGGACAAATAATATAGAGATTTTTTTTTTATGATTTATTTTCTGAATCCAAATAAATTGATTGGAAGGAAAAAATCAATCATGGGTTTGGCTTCTGCTAAAATTGGTATTTTGTTAACATGATTTTCCCACATAAAGTTACTGTACCACCCACCACCACAGCTTTGATGGATGACTGGTGAGACAGCAGAGCATATCAATACCCAGCCAGAAGTGTTTGAATTTCAGTCAGGCCCAAACACATTCATTCTATTCAAAGATGATTTGTCTTGTAAAAAAGGTCAAGGTTGACTGAGATATGTGATTTGTTTCTTTACCCCTTGGTACTGAGCTTTTTTCCCCCACTTGAAACATGTGTACATATCGCAAATCTATCCAACCTGTAATGGAATTCATTATTTGAAAAATCAACCTGGGTTTTGGAGTTGACTGGCTATTTTTATGTTTGAACAATGTTGCCACAAGGTCAGGGCAAGGTGTCCGTCATGTCCGTCTGCTCAGCAACCACACTTCACTTAGTCACCTGGAGTTGACAAAGTGGCCCTTTGCTAAACCTTAAGAAATAATTAAATCACTATGGAAACTTTTTGCTCAGCCATACCAGCACATGAAACAGAGAGCAGTGCAAACATGCAAACACACGCTCAGCCTTTTACACGTCTAAACCCCCGAATGAAAGTACATCAACACACACACACATTTTCCTATTCAAGTCAGTTGTATTTGTATTAATTCAGACTCAGTTGTCTTGGAGAAAAAGAAAAAGCTCAGGGATATGTGCATGTAATATACAGTTGGATCAGACAGCTTTTCAAAAGGCGCTTGGCATTTATTTCTGATGGACTTTGTGGGTGCAAGATAAAATGATTCACTCTCAAATATTTAAGCTAAGGATACATGTGGCTCTAATTCTATGCAAACATACAAATACATACAACAGGAAAAAGCACTGTATAAATATAACTTACAACTGTTCAATGAGGCCTGGTGCTTGCAGTAGTTTCCTGCAATATGCCCATCTTTATCTTTGTTAGTAATATGAGAACAGGAATCATTTGTAGCATCGGATTTACTGGAGGGTCTCATTTCAATGCATCTCCCACATTGAGGATTAAAAGGATGAGTCACCATACACCGCTGAAGTTAAACTCCCTGTATAAAGAAAGGTTTATGAAAGGATGCCTACATATTAAAAGACAAACGAGAGCTAGAGAAATAAGGTGAATCAAACAAAAACTTTATTTTTTCATTTTCAGTCTCAAAGTGTTTTCAACACCTAGCCCACCCTCCCCTGCCATGCAAGCTGGTGGGTGGCTGGAGAGTGTGGAGGAGATGGTTGGTAGGCAGACGTGGGGGAAAAGAGTTAGGCCTGGCATCTGAGTCCTGAAGCACATGACAGGAATCAGTTCAGCGCACCATTAAATGCACAGGGAGGAAAACTCTGTAAATAACATCCTCCTGAGCTGCCAAGAACACTGCTACCAAGTAGACAGGCAAGGTGGAGCCAGGAGATGTAAGACCCACCCACTTAATACACACAAAGGTGGAGACACTCAATGGAACACAGAGACATAGGGAGAAGACTAGTTCACAGTCATGGCTGTGACATCAGTGGTATCACAACGTTGCCAAATTTAGTGATGAGATATATACCAATCATATCTCATCATAAAATTCTCTATAAATGACATATAGTTATTATATGGGAGACTCATTAACTCATTCTGCCTGGACAGCAATTTGTTTTACAACTAGAAAGAACAGATAAAGATTTATCTATGAATCATATCAAAATTATGTTCCCTGACATCATGACCCATTGTTAATTCAACGTGGAGCTATTTAAAGATGACTGGGCTGAACCTGTTAGTCTGTTAGAGTTAGTCCCATAATTTAACCACACTGAGTATACTCAGTGCCCCAGGTCAACTAAAACACTAGTTCCAGGCGCACTGTTTGGGAATTTGCATTTTACTGCAAGGTTAATAACACTGTCATGCATGATAACCCCATAAAACCACACCCCCAATTTATCATTGACTTTCAATAACTTTTTCAGACTGATGTGATCATGTGATAATTACATTGCCTAAAAGGCAACCACACAGATTTTCCAGTATGACCATGAAGTCTGAGCAGAGAAGCTCACTCTCACACACATTCACGTTTCAACCAACAATGCCAGTTCTGCACATTGTGAGGAAGCCACGTTACTCTTTCATTCATTTACCTGAATGAAAGGGGAAGTTACTCATTGACTACTTTTTCTGTCTTTCATTTTTGTCTCATCTGTGCTGCAGCTGGCCTGACCAGATCATGTGGTTTCCAACACAGAGGAAGGGAAGACAGCATTTTGAAATATGCAGCATTTCAAAATTAAAGTCATGAGAATTTCCACATCAGCGAATCCAATCAAGTCATCATCCTGTGAGTCAGATGTGAAACAATCAGTTCTTTTGGGTTATATTTACTCTAAAGTAGTCTGAAATCGACAGCAGAAACTTATAGAAAGTGGATTGAAAATAAAACTGTATGAAAGCAGCTGCTGTCCTGGCTGATGAAATTTATTTAATCAGCTGTGAGAGCACCGATGGACATTGAACTCCAACCTGGACATTCACTCAAGATAAGCTGTTATTCTTATGCTTAAATATTATTAGCACTGTTTCAATAAGGGTGGAAATTTTTCCTTAAACTGTTAGTCAAACATAACTCATAAAACTGAGATAAAACTGATGCAAAATAACCATTTACACATAATTTGAAGGAAAGCTGTCTTTGGAGTTTCACTCATAAACTACTTGCTGTTATGTGTTTCAATAACTACGTTTTACTTGTGTCCAATACATCCCCATGAACTGATCACAGATAGCTCCATCATCTGTTCATGGTCAGACAGTCCTCTGATATGACAGTACCAATCAGAGCCAGAGGGCTTGGATTGTTGGATGAACAGGCACCCAGGACCTAAAGTCACAGGACCCAAGGACATCACTGCCAGGGTCTGGGCACAGACCTACAAAGCTGCTATTGTTGTTCGAGGAGGAAACTCGAGCAGACAAACGACAAAGAATTTTAATTTCACCCTCCCCTTACTGTATTAGAAAGAGTCAACAAGGACAAGTGATTGTTTATAATTTCAACCATAACTTCCCCAGGGAATATTTCATTCGTTTTCAAATTCTTCACGTTCACTCAACAACATTTTCAAGGCTGTTGATCTGGCACCGTGAAAAAAAAAAAAAAGAGTGAAATGTAAAAATGAATTACACTCTTAATTGTATTTGAGCTGTAATGTGTTGTTAATGTTTCTAGATTTCAGCCAATATGTCTGATATGACTGATGTATCCAATGTAAATTCAGCACAGCCTGATATTAGGCACATCTTCTAACACAGTCTTAGACATGAAAATAATGCATTAAAAAAAGAAGTTGAAAAACCACCCCTACCAGTTTTGCTGCTAAAGTTGCTCTGGTATACCTTTAAGGCTGTAGTCAGATTTTTCAGAAATACTGAACCTTCCAAATCTCCATTATCCCCCCCAGCATCCCTAGAGGATGTCAAACCAGGTACCAAACATATATGTTTATGTAAATGTGTGTGTGTGTGTGTGTGTGTGTGTGTGTGTGTGTGTGTATGTGTGTTTAAAAAATGTATTTATACTCTTTATCCTCATCATCTTCATCCGCTTATCCAGGGCCGGGTTGTGGAGGTAGCAGCTCCAGCAGATGACCCCAAACTTCCTTTTCCCTGGCCACATTGGCCAGCTCTGACTGGAGGATCCCAAGGCGCTCCCAGGCAAGTGTGGAGATATAATCTCCCCACCTGGTCCTCAGCCTGCCCCGTGGCCTCCTCCCAGCTGGACATGCCAGAAACACCTCCCTTGGGAGGCGTCCCGATGGCATTCTTATCAGATGCACGAACCACCTCAACTGGCTCCTTTCCACGCAAAGGAGCAGCAGCTCAACTCCAAGTCCCTCCTGGATTGCCAAACTTCTCACTCTAACAGTCGGACAGCTTCCCTGACCAACGGTGTCCACCACGGTGTCCGAGGGTTACCACCCCTGGAGGCACCTAAAATCTTGAGGCCAAAGCTACTGCGAGGAGCTTTGGCAATAGAGGTTTTGAACATCGACCACTCAGGTTCAATGTCCCCAACTTCCACAGGGATGCTAGAAAAGCTCCACCGGAGGTGAGAGTTGAAGGTCTGTTGGGCAGAGGCCTCCTCGAGGCGTTCACCCGCACCACATGTTTGGGCTTGCCAGGTCTGTCCTGAGTCTTCCCCCGCCACCAAATCCAACTCACCACCAGGTGGTGATCAGTAGACAGCTCCGCCCCTCTCTTCACCCAAGTGTCCAACACATGTGGCCCGGCGCCTCAGCCCATGAGCAACTCCAGAGAAGAATAGAGTCCAACCCCTCTTCAGGAGTAGGGTTCCAGAACCAAGGCTGTGTTTAGAAGTAAGCCCCACCAAGCTCCGGCTCCTTCCCACCCAGCGAGGTGACATTCCATGTCCCCAGAGCCAGCCTCTGCTGCCCAGGTCTGGGTCGTCGAGGCCATCCACCTTCACTGCCACCCAATCGGCAGTGCACCCGACCCCATCGGTTATCGCCATAGGTGGTGGGCCCACGGGGTGAAGAAAGTGCCACGTTGCTTTTTCAGGCTATGCCCAGCCGGGCTCTGTGGCCTGCCCAACCACCAGGCACTCACTGACGGGCCCTCCTACCAGGCCTGGCTCCAGAAGGGGGCCCCGGGCTTCCTCCGGGCAGGGTCACTCTTTTCTTTCCTCATTGTTTTCATGAGATCTTTTGAAGCACTCTTTGTCTGGCCCCTTACCTGGGACCAATTTGCCCTGGGAGACCATACCACAGCCCCCAGGTTCACAGGGGCACACAAACCTCCCCACCATGATAAGGTGATGGTTCTCCAGGGAGATGCTCTTTATGTTATATATATTATACAATCTGCTGTTTAAAAAAGTAGCAGTGTATATTATAACTAAATGCGTTGAGACAATGCGTTGCGGAAGTCAAAACCACTATCTGAGTTATATTTGTTGGGCTTTTACTCCACCATAACCTCAGTGCTTTAACCACCCTGGGTGTTAGCTCAAGAATATTTCTTGTGTTTCTCCCTGATTAGCTGATCAAATTCGTGTGAAGGCTTATTTGTAGTGTTTCTCACACAGCATCATCACAATGGTCTGTTGCACATTTCTGTGTAGTTGTTTCACGTCAAGGCCACAGGATGTAAGTGTGAATGTCTTGAGGTTTGTGTCAGTGACCTCATAAATTGCTCAGAATTGCCTGCCTGACCTGGAATGATGATGTCCTGGATGATTATATGCAATCATATAGCACAAAATGAACATAATAATATTCATTTGTAATAATAAAGAAATTCTAAATCTCTGGATATTACAACCATCATACCTCTACATTTTGTTTTAGAATGAGTGTACAGAAGAACACACTGATTATTGTGTAGCTAATGAGGCCATGGTTACTGTTGTCATGAAAAGTATGTTTGAAGTATGGATCAAAAGTTAACAGAATTGTTTCATTAGTAATGCTACATATGAGCCCTTGACTATCTAAATCAATTTTATGAACCTGTCACTTTGGCCTAGTGTGAGGGTGTGTGGTTGTTGGTCTCTATCTGTCTTTGTGTTGGCCTTGTGATGGACCTGTACATGACGTACGCCACTCTCAGCCAGTGTGCACTGGGATTGACTCCAGCACCCCAAATTTAGTTAGGAAAGTGAACTCACTCTTTCATGATATCAGTTATGTGTAGCTTCAAATACTCAGGAAGTGAGTACTTCAGATTACAACAGGAAGTGTGACACATTTCCTTCCTCCTGCATGTTTAAGGTTAGCACAGGCAAATTGTACTCCACCAAGGCTTGCCATTTTACATTGTTCTTGCCTCTTGTTCCAAAATTAATTTTATTTGATAAACAAAAGGTTTCTGCTGCCACACACACACATACACAATAAGCTGAAAACAGCCTGACGCTCTTCAGTGCATATCAGCTCATTGCCTCAATTTGTTTTAGCATAGCAATAAAGGCCTTTTCTTAGTTGTATTATTGCCAATAGATAAAAAGCTGTTTGGAAAATTATTTAATTATTCACTTTTATGACCTCCAACTGCATCTTGTGTGCAGCTGTTTTATCTGCTACCTGTTCAGAAAGTCAGAAAGTGTATATTTTTTTTCTTTTCCATATTGTAATTAATTACATTAGGATTTCTATTTTGAAGTGAGTATTTAGTTTATGATGAAATGAAAAAGCCTCCCTTGCTCTCTTTCTTTCTTAATGTGTTTGTTTGTGTGTGTGTGTGTGTGTCCACTGTGTGTGCTGGTGTGTGTGTTTCCAACCATTAGTGCAAAGTAAAAAATGACACAACTCGTTTAGCGTTCATTCCATTTAGGTTTCTGTTTCTCAATCAATGCCTTCCTGGAAGCTCATTGTGTGTGTCTGTCTTGTGTATGTCACTGTGTGTGTGTGTGTAAGGGAGAGCGATAAAACTTGAAAACAAGTACTGTGTTGGGTTGAAGCTCAGTTACCCTCAAGGTTGTAATCACTCACATCATTTGGCACCAAGCAACGTCACGCTCATGAAATATATAGATGAATGCTGCTTGGACCGTTGAAAACAGAAGCCTCACACACAAAGCTACGATACAAAGGTCCAGGTATAGAACAAACTATTAACCATTTAATAAAAGAAAAACCTGACATCTGCTCATCAGACTGACAGCTGATATCATAGCAAAGCATGCAGATGGCTGAAGAATTAAGAAGTCATGTTGGTAAGATGACAATTGTTCGTGAAAGAATGAAAATAGTTTTTGATCAGTTTCTTGAATGTCGCAACTGCGTGTTTGATTAAATCTGTTACATGGGCAGCTGGGTCGCTATGGTCACTAGAAGTGCTAGCATGTGCTCTTCAGACACCCTTGGATGATCACATGCACAGCAAACGACGCTTCGCTGACCACCTGAGACTGTAGGAGGTAGACAAAACGGACACCTGAGTCCTGGCTGTCTGCCGGCTTCTTCACACCTACTATCCAGTGCCAGTAATGTTATTAGCTGGGATAAGCACCCTTCCCCTTGTCCTGATGACACACTAATTCAGTGACGTCTCTGATGTACATCAAGTAATTAACCCCGTAACACGCCAGAGTGTGCACCATATGCATGTATTCATGTGTGTGACAGTAATGTGTGAGAGAAATTAGGCAATTTCCTCCCTGTGGTCATTAAGGTCAAGGACAACTTTGAGTTAATAGCTATAGCATAATTCTTAAGAGAGGACAATGTCATTTGTTGTCATGGTAATCTATCACATCATAATTAATCCTTGAAAAATTACTACAGTGTTCACTTTACCAACAGAGAAATATACAGAAGTCCAAGTGGAGCAAATACATTATCCCGCTTCCACAGGCTAACAGTATTTCCTTTAAGTGCTTTCATATCCATTAAAGGAATGGAAGAGAGTTATTTCATTCCATCTCACAATACGTTCTGATTTCTCTGTCCTTTGGCACGTAGCCTAAGGTCCATTTGGGCCCTGCTGTCATTGTAAATCTTTAGAATCAAATTACAAGGGGTTGTTCGATTTCTTTAAAAGCTTAGTAATTTCCGAAATCAGGTGGGCACTGTAATTTCAAGGAAACAGGAGGGAACAAGTGCATCTGTTACAGACTAGTTTCAGTGGAAGATTAATACACATTTTGGTGTGATAGTAAGGATGGCAACTGTGTTTATATTAATGCATTATTCATGATTTTGTATGGAAAGAAGGAAAAAGGTATTGTATATAATTAAGAATATATATATATATATATATTGTAATTCTTCCCTTTTGTGGTTCTTGGTAAGTGCTCAGGTCATTAATATTCAAAATGTCAGTTGTTTTATTGTTGGTATTTGATCAAATATTTATCAGGCCTCTGAAAACAGGTTTGGTCTCCTCTGCTACTTGAAGCAATTTGGGGCAAGCAGAGATAACAAAAGCAGGATAACACTGAAGACTCAGTCTCGAGGCAACAGATATAGTCTAATCATATAGGCACCTCAAGATAATTATTTATGGCCATAGGCTTGTTTCCATGTTCCATGT